>NC_037670.1:172508792-172618718 GCF_003255815.1 Theropithecus gelada | reverse complement strand
AAAAAAAAAAAAAAAAAAAAAAAAAGAAAAAAGAAAAATAGCATGTTTTCCATATCTAGTAATATAAGCAGGGACTGGTCAAGGGTTGGACTCATGGCCAATAAGGACCATCCTGATTCTAAAATTATTCTAAGTACATATTACCATTAAAGTTTATAATTTGTATTATAGTTTTTAAGGAAGAACTTGAAGAGGTTTGTGTCAATCATTTTTGTTTTCTTATCCAGAGAAAGAGGGAGAAAAGGATATTAACACGTTCTACCTATGGGGAAACTGAGGCACACACAAAGAGGTGTATGTCTAATGCATGGGCACAGAATTGGTAGTAAACATTCAATTTAATACAAATGACTGTGTTCAAGATACCACGCTCAGTGAGGTTAGAAAGAAAATTTCCTGACTCCCTGTGAATCTAGATCTTCCCTTCACTATAGCCTAATCTTGTGTTTATTTTTAAAGAAATGAAACTGCATGCTGTACCTCTGAGTCGTTCCCCTAACTCAGGGAGCTAATGGCTTTCCTAAGAAAATGGCATTCATTGATCAATAAGTCTTTGCCAGATGATGTTTTAAAATAGTGAGAGAAAATTTAAATGCAGTATGTCTAATCAGACTAAAGTTAAGGGTTTTATGGTTCTAAACCTATTTAATGAAACAGCGTTTTCTTCTTTATTGGCTGGTCTCCTAGGTTATAGGTTTGCTCAAATTGTGATGGTGGAATGATTCTCATATGTGGGGTGTTTAAGTAAAGCAACCCCAGTTGCTTTTACTTTATTGATCGTTTTAATGCACCAGCTTCAGTATTTAAATAAGTTTGAGTTTGTTTCTTTAATGGTCTTTCAATAAAGCTTAAGTTGACCTGGTTGCTTTTGCAATGACAGCATTGTAATGGCAGAAAAAGAATAATAATAAAAATGAACTCATTTTATGTGGTTGAAAAGGTTACATTTCTATTGATTTTAACTGTAATATAGTTAAAGTCCTTGATATTAAAGAAAACAACTCAGCAGACACATCCTTTTTAGCACAGTGGCTCTATTGATACTACTTTACCAGTAGGTTTTGGCAGCAATAACAATATTCAGGATGGAGTCTAAAAATTGGCATTATCAGAGGACTGATAACCACATCCTTCAAATTCTTTTCCAGCTGAAAGAGCTGAAAGGTGTATCAGAAGATCATTATAATATAGAGAGTGACTTCAGAATGTGGGGGAATGCCTGAAAGTTCCATTTAACAACCGGTTCTGCCAGTTCATGGAAAGCGCAATGCTCTGTTCCCTGGAAACACTGAAGCTTTTTTACACTATGCTTGGGGCTCATTCCAGAAGTAGAAGGTGGAGAGGGATGGGAGAATTCAGTAGAGATGGTGAGGAATGGAGACTAGAAAAGACCAGAAGTGAAGGGAGATGACGGACATTTGCTTCTCTTGTGACCCAGCCCTGTACGAGTGCTCATTGTGTGCATTGAGTGAGTGTGTGTGTGTGTGTATGCATGTGCATTAAGGCTCTAACACAATTGGCTGAGATGCATTCTCAGTAGCAAAGCCTATTAGATTTGAATTTGGACTTGGATCGTGTGTTCAAATCTACTCCAGAGAAGGCTTGGCAGAGTCTGCAGACCTTCAACCTCATGGTGAACCTGGGCCCACTCTATCTTGCTCAAATCCCAGCTCTTCCTCCGTCACTCTTCCAGAGAGGTTTAGTTCCTGACATTCTGCCTGGGTTCCCTTGGCAATCTCGGGAAGAAAGAACATGCTGCTGAAAGGATTTGGGAGAAGGAAGAGCGGCATGCAGAATATGCCAGCAGCAGGAAAAACGTGTGGTCCTCCCCGTCGTCCTCCTCCACATCATCAGCATCTAACATTTCTTGGAGGCGAACTGCAGGTGGGATTCCACCGGAGGTACTTTACACATATTATTTTGTTTAATTGCACACAACTCTGTGGGCACATACTCTTATTTGCCCCATGTTACAGTTGAGGAAACTGAGGCACAGAGATTAAGTTACAGTGTCTAGAGGACACATAGTTGCTGAGTGGCTAGCCCAGAGATCTGTGGGCTTGCAGAGGCCAAGCTCCTCCATATGCCGACCTGTATCCTTTGCCATAGAAGAGCAAGGCTGGCACCATGCCCACAGGAAATGCCTGAGACAGCCTAGTTGTTATTCTAGATTCTTCTCTAAAAGTATTCTTGATCAGTTCAAGTCCAAAATTGCTTTTCATCAAAAAGACTCATAAACATAAATACAAAAACTACAATTAGTAAAAAATATACAAATGCGTATTCTGATTTTATTGGTTATAGTTTTTCAAAATCTATAAATCATTTTAATACTATTAAATATGGACTACTATATGTAATCTATAATATCCTTATAATGTCCTATTAAGATGTTACATTAGATTAAAAAAAAGGCAACAGCCTGGCATGGTGGCTCATGCCTGTAACCCCAGCACTTTGGGAAGCTGAGGTGGGCGGATTGCCTGAGCTCAGGAGTTTGAGACCAGCCTAGGCAACATGGTGAAACCCCATCTCTACAAAAAATACAAAAATTAGCTGGGTGTGGTGGCCCATGCCTGTGGTCCCAGCTAGTCGGGAGGCTGAGGCAGGAGGATTGCTTGAGCCCAGGAGGCGGAGGTTGCAGTGAGCTGAGATCATGCCACTGCACTCCAGCCTGGGGGACAGAGTGAGACCCTGTATCGAAACAAAAACAAAAACAAAAACAAAAAAACACAAAACACACACACACACACACACAAACCCCAAAAAGGCAACATCAAAAAACCCTACCAAATCATAGTAATTAAAACATAAATAAAATCCAAAACATATTTTCCAATAAATAAATAAACATACACACTGGGCTCAGAACTTGAGAGACAAAATCACATACATAAGAAGCCATGTTTGCTTGTCTCTGTGTGCAACGTAATTTCACAGAGCCCCGATTCTGTGATGACATACAGCTCTCCAAAATGACAACACAAAATAGAACACCTGGCCCGCATCTCTCCTACCTAAGTCACTAAATTCCTTAAAAGACAAATGAACCTAGTCCTTACCTTCTGCTACACATAAAATAACATCTGGGGAGATCAGTGATGACACTTCTATAATCTAGAACCAGATATTCCCTTACACCCAAACCTTAATGTAGTTCTACTTTAATGTCTAAACAAGTTTCATACAGCTTTGCACATACTAAACCCCTACCACCTATATATACACAGTGGGCTAAAATACTGTGCTGGTGCAGTCTCATAAACCTCTGGAAAAGATTACTGGTGGGTTATAGGCCTTAGTGTACAGTCCCCAGTAGGAGTTCTAAATAAAACCAACTTTAATTCTTTAAAAGTTTTTTTTTTTTTTTTTGTCTTTAGTTGACATTACATTTCCTTTTATCCATTGATATGGTTTGGCTGTGTCTCCACCCAAATCTCATCTTGAATTCCCAAGTGTTGTGGGAGGGACCTGGTGGGAGGTAATTGAATCATGGGGGCAAGTCTTTCCCATGCTGTTCTTGTGATAGTGAAGAAGTCTCACAAGATCTGATGGGTTTAAAAAGAGGCATTCCCCTGCACAAGCGCTCTTCTCTCTTGCCTGCCTCCAATCCACATCAGATGTGACTTGCTCCTCCTTGCCTTCTACCACGATTGTGAGACTTCCCCAGCCATGTGGAACTGTGACTTCTCCATTAAACCTCTTTCTTTTGTAAATTGCCCAGTCTCAGGTATGTCTTTAT
Organism: Theropithecus gelada; assembly: GCF_003255815.1. Lineage (NCBI taxonomy): Eukaryota > Metazoa > Chordata > Mammalia > Primates > Cercopithecidae > Theropithecus > Theropithecus gelada. The sequence goes on along the minus strand of NC_037670.1, from coordinate 172,614,976 downwards.
CAGCAGCGTAAAAAGGGACTAATACATCGACTTTCTGATTTGCATAGCCTCTGTCCCCTCTGCTAGTAGGACAGGTTTTTAGAGATGGTCAGGATGTTGGATGTTACTGCCACTGTGCATTTTTGGTGTTCCACTGTTGGCGTTAAGCACACAAGCCCTGGCAGAAGCTATGACGTTGGTAATGTAGATCCTAATGCCATTTCCCCAGGAGACCAGGAATCAGACCGGTGGAGTGGGCTAATTTCTACTGTCTGTTCTCACCATCTAACCTCTGCCGGTGGCCCTGGGTGACAATATCAGGAAGGATGCTTGGATAGGGTGGCAGCCATTCGCTCATGTGTTTTATTCAGTCTCTGACTTCCACTTCTTTTTCGATGTCCTTTCTTCATCTTTTGAGCTGCCAGCCCAGACCTTCTCTTCTACCCATAAAGGGGGGTTGATTGGCCCTCTCTCCAACATTTTGATTATATTTCCTCAGCTCAAAGATAGGAGAGTAAAGGCAATTCTTTTGGCTCACCAAGCGACCGCTGGGGAAAGGATGCAAATCAAATATATTTAATACTTCAGAAAGCAGGAAGAATTTGTGCACTTTCAAATAGGCCAAGCTCTTTGAGTGTGTACAGAATCCGTGATTCATAAATTGGATTCCTTCATGTATTCAGTCACTCAGTCAACACTTCTTGAACCTCTCCTGTGTGCCCAGGGCTCAGGGACAGAGCAGTGACATGTGCAAGTGTAAGAAAAATCCCTGGATTGTACCCTTTGAATGCAACGGCAAGCTTCCATTTATATAAGGAATACCAAGTCCTACCGCCATCACGGTATCCACGATAGATGCACGTAACCCACGCTATAACCTAGGACTCTGATTTTGGTCAGTGTTTGTAGAAAACCACACCCAAGCTAGTTTCACAAGATTTTCCCTTCCCTGCGCTCACTGGTTACAGCTAATGACCACTAGAGGGCATTTTAACACTAGCTCCGAACTCGCTCTAGAACCCTGTCCATCAAAATCCTCGGACTCAATTCCAGGACTGACTTCTCCCTCCCTGAGTGGAAGGGCAGCGTGGAAGCCTTCAGAACCTCAGACTGCATGTTGAGATACATTTACTTTTCAGAGAGAAGATGAATTTAGGTGAGATAGGAACTTGCTTCAGTTACCTGTGCGAGAAACAAGCCGCTCTGCCTATTGTACTAAAAGTTCGCTCCAAGAGTTACGATCTTTGAGAGTGACTTTGGTGCACTGCAGATGGATATAACAATATAATGCCTTGCAGACTGGACTTTAGTTTTCATGCCAGACAAAATAGAAATCCAGGAACCTTATCTTCTCTCTTGAGAGATGATTTATGTACTTAATGCACTTGGAGGGAAAAAAAAGTGAACTCCCAACCTTGGGCTTAAAGCTTTAGCCGTATCCTGGAGAAAGAAAGAGAGGACTGACATCTCCAACCCTAAACTGGATCAGAAATTGCATTGCAACTGCCTTCCCACTGAGCTGCAAGAAATGTAAAGCGAAGTAAACACATTTTTCTGCAGTGTAGGAATGGGGGTCCTGTCTAGCCCTGGAGTGCATAATTCATTTGCAGATGAAATTGCTTTAGAAAAGAAATGAAAAATGTGGAAGTGCTGACATATTCATTACGAGTCTTTTTCTGTTTCAGATCAGATGGGCTTGATGGCTTAAAACTTTTTAGATATATATATTTTTTTCTGTATAATTTTTATGAAGGGCAAATGTTGAATGTCTGTAGTAAAAAATAAATAAGCTAATGTGATCCTCTCCCCTCCACCATAGAAACCTTGAAGAAACAGCTCAAATGCCTTTGTAGGGCTGCTCTGACCTACTCTTTCCTCCTCAGGATTCTTCGTTCTCCCACTTTGCTGTGCTCCCACAGCACAAGCTTATACTTCAATGGACGCTTGGTTCATGTCTGTATGACTGACGGTCTTTCTTCTACTGGACTGGGCTCATGGAGGCAACAGCCTTGCTGCATGCTGGTAATATGCTAGGTGCTGAGGATATGCTTAATGGGTTGAACTAGAAATCAATGGAAAAAAACCTTAGTCCCAAAGAACCTGCTGGTACTGATCCTGACATCTGCTATCTTATTTTTTTTGCTTTTAAGAAAGAGAAGGGAATTGGGAATGAAGGAAGAAAACCACCGTTTTATTGGGTCATAGACTATGCTGGATATATTTTTTTGTATTTTCGTTTAATATACACAAACTGCATTAGAAAAGGTGGACTTATTCCTATTTTAGAAATTAAGACAACAGAGATTTCATTAACTTGCTAGAGAACACAGAGCTATTAAGTAAGTGTGAGGGTTAATACTGAGTGTCAACTTGATGGAATTGAAGGATGCAAAGTATTGTTCCTGGGTGTGTCTGTGAGGGTGTTGCCAGAGGGGATTACCATTGGAGTCAGTGGACTGGGAGAGGCAGACCCACCCTCACTCTGGGTGGGCACCATCTACTCAGCTGCCAGTGCAGCTAGGATAAAAGCAGGCAGGAGAATGTGGAACGAGTGGACTGGCTGCGTCTTCTGGCCTTCATCTTCATGTTTCCTGCCCTCAAACATCGGACTCCAAGTCCTTCAGCTTTGGGACTCTTGGACCTTTGACCACAGACTGGAGGCTGTACTGCATTGTTGGCTTCCCTTCTTTTGAGGTTTTGGGACTCGGATTGGTTTCCTTGGTCCTCAGCTTGCAGACGGTCTATTGTGGGATCTCACCTTGTGATCGTGCAAGTCAATATTCCTTAACAAACTCCCCTTTATATATACATCTATCCTATTAGTTCTGTCCTGCTAGAGAGCCCTCAAGTAGTAAGGTAGCCTATCAATAAAGACTCTTTTTAGTTTATGTCTTAGTAACAACCTCTGAATTCAACAGCTTGTAATCCATGGGGTCTCTGTTTACACTGAAATTGTCCTCAAGGGGAAATCTCATTATGTGCTATGTCCTTATCACCACCCCAAACTGCTAATATTCTCTTTCTCTGGATACCCTTTTTGTTATTTACATGTTGATAAGGAGACTTGCCAAACTTGCTTCTCCTTCTAGAGAAGTAGGTGGAACGGGTTTCTATTATTGACAAAATGCATATCGAGTGGACACATCTTTTCTCCCCTCCCAGAATACAAACTCCTTGAGTTGTAAAAGATACATTTTATTCATCCCTGTATGAGTCACCCACTGCTCCACCAACTCATCATCATCTATCCAAATTTCTTTCATATCGTAGATACCCAGCACATATTTGTTCTCCTGAAAGTTATCTCGATTAAAGTTGAATGAATTTTAATTGGATTCCACATCAGTGAATGGCCTAATGGAATGGTTCTGATGACCATCGGGTTTTATCCAAATCAGGTTTAAGAAATGATTGCTGTTTGGAACTTTCTCACCATGTGGTGGGCTTAGCGGTAGGCAGGGGTAAGAGAGATGTCAATTAGATATCATCATGTTAAATTCTTAGGGATCCCATGTGGCTTTAAGTAGAAGAAAAGTACATTGATAACAGAAGAGTCCTGGACATCTTGAGAACCTTCTGTCTTCTTCAGCAGGATCTTCACCACACACCTCCACCACAATCCTAGGAGCCACGTCCTTGCCTATGGGCTGACCAGACCTCTCAGTGTGGAGGTGGCCTGAGTTTAACACTTCAAGCTGGTTTGAAGGTACTGGGAGGGAGAGGAATCTGAGGCTCTGGTAGTTGGGCATCTTGTTTCCTCTTTTCAGAAACAATTTGTCAAATACTGCTACTTTCTGAACAAATAATGAAAACCTGCCCAAATACTTTCTCGGGGGCCAAGAAGACACAGCTCAACCCAAAACCAGAGGTGACATTACAAAAGCAAATGAGGTCTTGAAGTTTTTGAAGTGTCTCTCAATCATGAACAGGCTTCTCTGGATACACAGAAATATAGAAGAAAAAATGAACTCTGACTCATATACAGACCAAATTAATGGGCAAGTTCCCAATATATGTAGCCCTCTGTCTTCTCTTCCCACAGATCTTCTATATCATTTAGACTCAAACCATTGTAATACTATCAGAAACTAATAAAATATTGGCCTATGCTCTCCATAGAATTATACATGTCAGTTTTTCGTTAAAGTGGAAAGTTAAGTACTAATACACTTGCTGAAAATCCCAATAGAGAGCTAGTGAATGGGTAAAAGTTCTTCTGGAAGGGAAGAAGCCAGAGAGTTCAAATGGCTCATCACTATTCTTGCGATTGCCTGCCTTCTGTCAAGCATGCTTGTATTGCACAACCCAGGCTGTGAGTTTATCATCCAGAGTAGATAAAAACTAAATTAGCCAAAGGGAAGGAGTTACAGTAAATGTAATTTCAAGAGGCAGTGCCCTAGGCTAGCTAGGTCAACTTTCTTTATTTGTTCTGACATCCCTAAAAAATGTAATGCGTCCAAACTGTGTTATTTTCCTTAATAAAGGCTTGAACAACCTCTGATATTAAAATTTTGTGAGTGTTTACATCCATATGCTTTTTAGTATTGTTCTTTATTGGCAGAAAGTTCAAGGGTAATAAAGGCACACATTTTTAAATAATTTATTTGAGCTTCAGTATCTAATTTCATTCTGGGCTCCATGTTTCTACAGAAGAGAAGGATGCTAAAATGGACAGACAGAAGGTTATGTTCATGTTTACTTAAAGAATGAGATGGAATTTTTATGGGTGTATGATACTGTGTGCTGTAAAAACACTAGCCTCAACGCTGGACCTCTTTGTTCTCTTTGATTATAAAAATTAGGGTTTTATGACCCCCTAGGAAATGCTATAAAGTCATTGCTTTTTTTTTTTTTTTTTTTTTTTTTGAGACGGAGTCTTGCTCTGCCGCCCAGGCTGGAGTACAGTGGCCGGATCTCAGCTCACTGCAAGCTCCGCCTCCCGGGTTCACGCCATTCTCCTGCCTCAGCCTCCCGAGTAGCTGGGACTACAGGCGCCCGCCACCTCGCCCGGCTAGTTTTTTTTTGTATTTTTAGTAGAGACGGGGTTTCACCGTGTTAGCCAGGATGGTCTCGATCTCCTGACCTCGTGATCCGCCCATCTCGGCCTCCCAAAGTGCTGGGATTACAGGCTTGAGCCACCGCGCCCGGCCTAAAGTCATTGCTTTTAGTAACTCCAAAGAAGACACAAATCCTCAAAAGACTTACTTTTATGTAAACATTTAAAAAAAATTTTGAAAGTTTATAAGGCAAATGAACAGGAGTGAGCTGGCTTCTCTTGCCCGCTTGCAAAGACAACAAAGAGCAACTTAAGTGGGGAAATGGAGTCTGGTTAGCTGGGTTCTAGAGAAGATCATGTCTCTTGTGAGCACTGGGACCTTATTCATCATTGGGAATTCTTTTTTTTTTGAGACGGAGTTTTGCTCTGTCACCAGGCTGGAGTGCAGTGGTGTGATCTCAGCTCATGCAACCTCTGCCTCCCGGGTTCAAGCGATTCTCCTTCCTCAGTCACCTGAGTAGCTGGGATTACAGGCATGCGCCACCATGTCCAGCTAATTTTTGTGTTTTTAGTAGAGATGGGGTTTCACCATGTTGGTCAGGATCTCTTGACCTTGTGATCCACCCGCCTCGGCCTCCCGAAGTGCTGGGATTACAGGCGTGAGCCACCGCACCTAGCCTGGGACTTCTTAATCTCTGTTTTCTTATGTGTATAATGGGACTAATAGCACCAGCTATTTCCAGTTCATAAGGCTGAGAGTGGCAATGTGGGCAAGCATTTTGATATGTAAGAAAGGGCTTTGAGCACTACCTAACATGATCATTAAGGCCCTCTCAAGTCTAGAGAGATTTTCTCAGGGCTTGAGGAGGTTATGTGAAAGTCCTTACAATTGTACACTTTTCCACATACAGAAAGTGGTGAACTAGAGCTCCCCCCGGCCACCAGTGTTTCACGTCAATTAACATTTGGTGCTGCCCTGGGAGTCCATAATTGAATTACTCTCATTTTGCTGCTGATAAAATTCTTCTAACAATTTTTGACACCACTCTGCATGTGCCTCAGACTACTGACTTCACAGCATCCAATATTCATAAATGACTTCAGACCATTTGATGTTACATATTTCAGAGTGAGAATTTCTCCAGGTAAGACTTTTTACTGAGTCTTCTCCAGTGGTCTTTTATATTCATGAGATAGAAAGAGGATGAAACCTATGAAATAGTCACTCTGCTGGCATCTTTGTTTAACATCATGTTCTCTTTTGGAACACACATCCTCCCTCTCCTTCTCCCTCTTCCATAATAAATATTCTTCCATGTCCTCTCTTGCCCCCCATTCACCTGTTAACATCTTATCCTTCCTTCAATGCCTTATAGTTATAGCATAGAACCACAATATCTTTTACTCTATTATTTTTGGACATTAGTACAAACACCTTTTTTATCAGCCTATTTATATATTGATTATGATTTCCAGCTAGAAATCATTTTACTGTTACGTGGAAAAGAAAGTTATTTGTATTAAGCCTCTGAGTTTTTGTTATAGCAGCGAATACAACCCTAATGAATACATAAATTGGTATCTTAAGGCAGGGTGCTGCTATAACAGAAACCTAAAATATGTAGCATTGGCTTCATGGTAAGGTGGCAGGTGGTGCAGGAATGGATATTAGGGACTTGAAAGACAGAGGAAGAATGGTATGTGATGTGGTTTGGATATGTATCCCTGCTCAAATCTCTTGTTGAATTGTAATTCCCAGTGTCCAAAATGGGGCCTGGTGGGAGGTGATGGGATCATGGAAGCAGAGTTCTCATGAACGGTTTAGTACCACCCCCTTGGTGCTATCCTTGTGATAATAAGTGAGCTCTCATGAGATCTGCTTGTTTGAAAGTGTGTAGCACCTTCCCTTTCTTTCGGTCCTGCTCCTGCCATGTAAGACAAGCCTACTTTCCCTTTGCTGTCCACCATCTAAGCTTCCTGAGGCCTCCTCAGAAGCAGAAGCTGCTATGCGTCTTGTACAGACAGCAGAACTGTGAGCCAATTAAACCTTTTTTCTTTATAAATTACCCAGTCTCAGGTATTTCTTTATAGCAGTGCAAGACAGACTAATATAGTATGCAATAAAATATTTTGTGAAACTGTCACCTCACATAACCTGGAAGGCGGACTAAGTGCCTAAGTTGCTTTAAGGAAAGTGCTTCCAAAGAGACAGAATGGTCATGTGTATCAGTTGCTTTTTGCTCCTCATGTCAAGGAGCAGATGAGTTCAGGAAAGAATTGACCAGTTTCCAATTATCAATGAAAGGAATAGAGAAAAGTCTAGCTATTTAGAGCTTTACACTAGAGAGTAAGAAATAATATTGCAAACAGCTTTGACCACCAATAGGGCAGTAAGATTTCTGTTTAGCAACCTGACTTAGCCTCATGGGTAACATTTAAATTAAGAGTCTTTACTTCCCACCCAAGCCTTTTGTGTCCACTGGCCCCAAAGTAGCTGCCATTACCTTGAGAGAGAGAGAGGCATGGGTGCCTGGAGTCAAATGATTGAGTAGGTCTAAGATTGATGTCTACGGAAGAGCTTAGGGTGCATTTACCAGCACATGAAAGTTACCAGAAGCAAACTGATCAGAAGTCACCTTGGGTTTTGAAGGAATTGTATTGGAAAAGAAAGCACAGATCTAGTCCATAAAAGGCTTATGAGTGTAAAAAACCCTTATTGTAATTTGAACCTGCAGGAAATGGGCCTTGAAGCTGCACAGCTGTAGCTGGGTGCGGTGGCTCACGCCTGTCATCTCAGCACTTTGGGAGGCTGAGACTGGTGGATCACGAGGTCAGGAGATCGAGACCATCCTGGCTAACACAGTGAAACCCCGTCTCTACTAAAAATACAAAAAATTAGCTGGGCATGGTGGCACGTGCCTGTACTCCCAGCTACTCAAGAGACTGAGGCAGGAGAATCGCTTGAACCTGGGAGGCGGAGGATGCAATGAGCTGAGATCGCGCCACCGCACGCCAACCTGGTAACAGAGCAAGACTCCGTCTAAACAAACAAACAAAAAACTGCACAGCTGTAAGGAACACATTATCCATGGTACATAATTCAGAGAAGGCCATGGCTGATCACACACAAGGAATAGCCTCCCAGAGGATGAAGCCTGGGAGGGCTTCGAGAATAATGGGCAATAATTTGGCCTAATCCAGGGTTGGGGAAGCAGGGAAGTTGGTGGCAGTGGCAGGTCCTCAGAGTGCCTGTCCAGCACGATTTCATCACTGCTGGAGACCACAGAACTTTCTTTTTCTGAAAATATATCTGATAAAAGACAGACTTTTATTGGGTTAAGACATGGAGATTTGAGGGCTAATTTGTATAGCAACTGGTATAATCCTAGTATTTGTATCCTTTCTTCTACTTCTAGCACTTAGCACACTACATGTTGCTAATGTTTTTGACATTTATCTGTTATATGTTCTTAACATTTATATACAGGACCTAGTTCAATTAACAATTGATGCAATTGTTTTTATACGATTTAGTTGAAATTCGGATTAGTAGTAGGTAAGAAATTACCATGCTTATGTTATTTTAAGGAACAGAATTCAGTGATATTTTTGAACATTTGTTTTGAACATTCCCAGTGAAAAGAATCAAAGTCATCATCTTTTTGGTATAAGATCCTGGGGATCTAATCATCATTTGTTCCTGAGGACCTAGAATTATTTTCTAAGAAAGGCCTTATTTTGCTTGCAGAAAATCTGTTAGCTTCTTCTTGGCAAAGATAGGATGGCCCTCTAGTTAGATGAAAGCCAAAATGATACATCCTTCCCATCTGTTCATTTGATTTTTAGAGAATATGGATTCTGAGTATCTGTGCCAGAGAATATATCCCTGAACTCTCTATTGTCTAACTCACATCTAAACCCAAAAATGTGTGATTGTCATGGATAATTATTCGAAGAACATGTAGTTTATTCATTATCATTTTCCAGCTAGTTTTATCCTTGGATCAGGTCAAAATATCAGAAAGCTGCATCATCTCAGCCTTTGGCCTCTTCATCTGTCCATCATCCTGCTCTGCCTCACTCTCTACAGACTTGTTTGGGCTGAATTCCATTTTGAAGTTATGCTTTGCTTTCCCAAGGAGCTTCAGCATGTGACAGCCTTGTAACAAATACATTTGCAGAAATGCTGTTGAAGGCATTAACTCTGACTTTTCTTGGGACCCACTATGTGACCAGGAGGACAAAGGGCTCTCAATTATTGCTGTGTTTTAAAAAAATCTGAAGAAATAGGGCAAAATGTCAAAATCTGTAATGTTTCAATGGTGGTACATAGCAAATGGTTTATTATTCTCTGTGTTTTTGCATATTTTGAACTATCTTATGATAATAACATCACTTAATTTCTTACCAGGCAGAGGTATCCACTTCTAAAATTTTGTGAACATCCTTCCAGACATCTGTCTATTAAGTAAGGGTTAAGAGCCTGTGTACACTTTGAAGTATGACAGATCTGGGTTCGACTATGCTGTGGCCATTTACCGCTTTCTAACTTTGGGCAGGTTGCATCTTACTTTTTGAACTTTAATTTCCACATCTGTAAGATGGTATATTAGTCCATTCTTGCACTGCTATAAAGAACTACCTGAGACTGGGTAATTTATAAAGAAAAGAAGTTTAATTGACTCACAGTTCCACAGGCTATACAGGAAGTGTGGCTGAGGAGACCTCAGGAAACTTACAATCATAGTAGAAGACAAAGGGGAAGCAGGAATGTCTTACACAGCCTGAGGAGGAAGAGGGCAAAGCAAGAGGTGCTACACACTTTTAAACAACCAGATCTCATGAGAACTCACTGACTATCCTAAGAATATCAAGGAGGAAATCCACCCCCATGATCAAATCACCTCCCACCAGGCTCCTCCTTCAACACTGGGGATTATAATTTGACATGAGATTTGGACAGGGACATATTCCAAAACACATCAGATGGGAATAATGATGGCACATACTTCATAAAGTTTTTGTGATGACTAAATGAGAAAATGTGTACAAAGTGCTTAGCACATTGCCTTAGGCACGGTAAGCACCAATATATGTGAGCTGTTATCGTGTATGTGATATCGTGTAAGTGGAATATGCTATGGGCATTTTCTATGTCAGTAAATATAATCCATGGAATTAAATAAAATAAAAATGATATAATAAGAAAAGGTTAAATTCTCAAGAGGAACTGGGTTACTTTATCCTTATGGGTTGCATACTTCTGGCTGCCGAGAAGTTCACAGTCAAATGTATCCAAGTGGTAAGACCTTGTGACCTGAATAATCATGTTCTATTTTCTCTGATCTTGGGGACTTACTTTTTGTGACTTCCATTAACTTTCTATTTCACTTAATATTCTCCCTGTAAACCCCTTAGATCCCTTGTTCAATGTGGTTGGGAAGAAAGAAAGGAAAAACTAGGAAGGAAAAGAAACATGGATGGCAAGACAGAAGGAAGCAAAGGAAGAAGAAAGGGTTATTTGCACAAGACTTTGGAACTGTTGATTAGAATGTTTAACTTTTGGATTCATGCTAATTAACATAATTTTTCACTGCATGCCAGACTTTTTCAGGTGCTCTCTGGCTGCACCTTGTTTGTTTATATTTTGACTGGCATTAAGCCTTAAGCTATTCTCCCTGATGCAACTGTGAGTTTTCACAAATGACGCCACTTGAGGTATGCCATGGGTTCTGGTTCACGCTGGTGTCTGATAACTACTATGGTCAGTTCCTTATTATCTATGTGGAGATCGGGTACTTTGTCTTTTGGCAGCAAATGTTTCATCCAAGGTCAGTTTCCTTCAAGTGCTCAGTGCTGTTTCAGAGGGTGTGTGCTGAGGGAATGCAGATTTATTTAATGTTAGCTTTAGCCAAACCCAGCTACGAAAGTAAACCTGCTTTTAAAGACACCATAAACACTGATGAAGATCATCTAAATTATATGATGTTTGAGCATGTATAAATGCATCAACATTCACCTTAATTCCAAAGGCATCATTCCATAGCACTGTGATTCATCATTTATCTTTGCATTAGTCTTATTTTTGTTCTTTGACTATAAGTAAATGTAAATTTGAAATTATTGAAATACCTTTGTTATCATATGTTATCATAACTGGGGGCTACCAGAATAGGTTGAGAATATATGGCTGTTTCATATTTCTGTTTGATTATAAAAATGCAGCATGTGCTTATAATAGAAAATGAGGAAATAGAAAACTCTAGAGGAAATCAAACCATTTATAATCCCTTCACACATAAATGATCACTGTTAACATTTTATTATATCTCTTTCCACACACAGTTGAGGCTGTAGAAGTTCTCAAGATGGATTTGTAGATTGTTTTAAGAAAAAATTGCAGTGCTTTTTGGTGTTGCAAAGCACTTTCCAAATTACTTCCATGCTCTGCAAGGCCTCCCTGCATGAAAGAAAGTGGGGCATGGGAGTGAGGAGCCCTGGGATCTGCTTTTCCATAAGGAGGAACTACATCTTGTCTTCCTCTACTACCTCTAGCTTTACTTTCCTTTTGCCCTTAGGGGTGGGCAGGGCCCAGGGTAGATGGGACAGGCTGGGCTGAGAGACTGGAGCTCCCCTGGCCGCAACATCTTTCCTACTTGCCCTCACATGGGTTGGGGCATTCAGAAATCTTAGTGCAGTCCGTTACATTACATGACAGAGAAGGAGGGAGAGCTGGATCTCCCAACACCTCCAGGTGCAGAACCTAGGGCGGAATCGAGGAAGCACTTCCCAGGGTCTTCTCCTCTCCTACCTCGGAATTGTGCATCCAAAGTTTTCACTCCCGTCATCCTGTCTCCTTCCCTTTTCTGGAACTGCGTTCTGTTCTCTTGAGGGAGTTTCCCAAGTTCCCCACGCTAATCAAGAGATGTGATTAGGGACTATGGGTCTTTGTTCCCACTTCCACCCAACCAGGTGAGCACATGACTCAAGCCAGGCCTATCAGAGATTCCCTGGGATTTCAACATGAGCGTCAAGAAACTAGGACCCTTTCTTCTAGTAGCAAAATCGGGAAGACATGAGCCCAGTACTCCTGTGACTATGTCCCAGGATATGTGAAAGATGGAGCTTGCAGTAAGACGTAATGAATCCAGTCTTCAGAGAGAGGCAGAGATGAGAATGAAAAAGAGGGAGGGAAGGAAGGAAGGGACAGAGAAACCCAGTGGTATTCTAGTCCACAGTTTTAATTCTCCAGGCTCCCTAGATTCTCTTCCCAAAGTTTGGTTTTACCTTTTTCAAATTCTATAATTCTATGACCTATCCTAGGAATTTCCTCAACAAATTACTTCCGAATTGCTTTTCTGTCATTTGCAACCAAAATAGTCTTCAGCAATAGAACCAGACCCTCCCCGAAACCATTAATCCCCTGGATTCTCTGCAGGTCTCTGGCTGCTCTACTGTCTTTTTTTTTTTTTTTTTTTTCCGCCCAGGCTGGAGTGCAGTGGCGCGATCTCGGCTCACTGCAAGCTCCACCTCCCGGGTTCACGCCATTCTCCCGCCTCAGCCTCCGAGTAGCTGGGACTACAGGCGCCGCCACCTCGCCCGACTAGTTTTTTTTTTGTATTTTTAGTAGAGACGGGGTTTCACCATGTTAGCCAGGATGGTCTTGATCTCCTGACCTCGTGATCCACCCGCCTCGGCCTCCCAAAGTGCTGGGATTACAGGCTTGAGCCACCGCGCCCGGCCTCTACTGTCTTTATACCTGGCTTGGTGCCTCCAAAGTCCCAAGTCTTAAAAATCATCCACTCCTTTCCCCTTCCTCAAGTCCTTCTCTAATTCACTGTGGCAGAGAGTGAGGGTTAACTCTATACGATTCTATGGCTGTGGTGGGTCTCCACTGTTATACTGTTTGAAAAGCCCATTGTTTAGGTCTTTTTAAGTTTTAATATTATTTTGCAATGGTACAATGGCAAGATATGTAACTTTCTTTAAAAGAGGTGACAAATTGGGTGACTTAAAATGGAAAAAGTCTCTAATCAAAAGCCGAGGGAGACAATGTTGATGAAATTGTATAAAATGATCTGTCTCCTGGACTTGCTGGCTTTGCTGACTAAAACTTGGTTAAAGACGGGCTTGGTTTACTCCATAAAGAATTGGCTGCCCCTAATGTGTGCCAGGCACTGTGCTGGGCTCTGGAACTCTGTCAATCATGATGAGAGAACTTTTTTATGGCACCTTTGATTGATGGTGCAGTAAGCTGAAACAGCGTGCGTCAGTTTCCTAGGAAAGACCTTTCCTTAAAATGCCCTCTAGCATATACTGCTAAAGGCCACGCACAGACTCCATATCAAGTTATGAATCTGACATCCACCAGTGCTCAAAAGAGACAGGGCTTTTGCCTTTTCTTTGCAACCTGAACTTCCCACAGCATCCAGCGGAATCAGAATGAGGTCTGAGAGGCTGCTGAACCCCTGCCAAATGACACTTCACTTTACTGACAAAACAGCGTCCTCCTGCTGTTCTTTCTCCTGACAGGCATCTATTTTGAACTCCTTCTAGAGAATGCAGTGACAGTTCCCATCCTTGATCTCTTGGCCTAGCTCCCAGGGAGACCTCCTCACATTATGTTTTATTCATGGTGTTGCCCAAGCGGGTTTCTTCACTGTAAAAATCTGTGGTGGGGGCAGGGGTCATCAATGAATCTGAAATAAAATTTGAGTGTCATAATAAAACCATCGCTTTGTGTGCTGAAAGCCTACAACCAGAGTCTGAGATTCTGGGGAAGGACTGTGTTTTGAGGATTTTTAAGGCAAAAGCTCTGCATAGAGAGAGGGGGAAGAAAAAAATACAGCTCTTCGTATTGTGTTGGAGTAGTGAAAGAAGTAGGTCAGAGAAACCAAAATAACCTTTGCTGGGAAACACGGTAAGTTTCAGATGTCTGAGAGCTTGGTGAAGAAAGATGGTGCGATGGATAAAAGCAGTAAACTGATAGATACGTGGGTCTAGAACTGGGAAAACCAGGAAGACTATATGGAATAAACATTCATTCTATTTCCCCCTAAAAAAATGTCATCAACTTCATTGTTGTCTTTCCTTGTCAGAATTCTATATATTTCTACTTCACTAGTTATGCACTTGTAGGAGAAAGTGTAAAAAGCATCTCTTCCACTTCTGTCCCCTCAAAACGAAACCAATGGCCAAGCATTACAGGGACAGGGACCATAATGTGATGTTATATGTAATTTATATGTACACGTATGTATACCTTGAGAATGATGGTCTTCTCGTGGCGGGTGATGTTGACACTGTGTGGCTGTCCATTGGCCATGTTCCTGTGGTCTACGTCAATATTGTATGGCTCTCGGGTGCCACCCAGGTTGTATCGAATCTGTAAGCTTCCTATAGAAGAAAAAAGAAAGAAGCTCAGTAATCTGTTTGCCCTAAATTTCATTTTAATATCACATCCCCCCACCCCTGCTCTTTCTTTTCTCTTCTCTTCTCTTCTCTTCTCTTTTCTTTTCTTTTTGACAGTCTTGCTCTTGCCCACGCTGGAGTGCAATGGCACGATCTTGGCTCACTGCAACCTCTGTCTCCCAGGCTCAAGCGATTCTCCTGCCTCAGCTTCCTGAGTAGTTGGGATTACAGGCACCTGTCACCACAACTGGCTAATTTTTGTATTTTCAGTAGAGACAGGGTTTCACCATGCTGGACGGGCTGGTCTCGAACTCCCAACCTCAGGCTATCCGCCCGCCTCAGCCTCCCAATATGCTGGGATTACAGGTGTGAGCCACCACGACCGGTGGCTCAATTTCTGATAAACTTTCCCCCCTCCCTTGACATCCACAGATAACATTCAAGATTTGAATTTGGATTCATGAGCTCAGAGGCCTACTGACCCATATTGGCTGACAGCACCAGGCTCGCCCATATTTACAATCTGCCCACAGTGAACTTCAATGACCGTCGTCTCAAAGTTGAAGATGCAAATGGTTTCAATGATCCAGGCTGGGATTGTGCCTGGACACAAAGAATGAGAGCATATACAATATAGGACTGCAGGGAGGAGACGTCTGCAGGCTCCACGAAATACTATGTGAAATAAAAAAACCAATGCAGAGTGCAGGGATGTTCTCAGCCCATCAGCAAAGTGTGACATTGGGCATATAAAAGAATCATGAGCATACAACTTTAAAAATAAACATAGTTTTTTAAAAAAATTTTTATTTATTTATTTATTTTTTTGAGACAGAGTCTTGCTCTGTCACCCAGGCTGGAGTGCAGTGGCGCGATCTCGGCTCACTGCAAGCTCCGCCTCCCAGGTTCACGCCATTCTCCTGCCTCAGCCTCCGGAGTAGCTGGGACTACAGGCGCCCACCACCACACCCGGCTAATTTTTTTTGTATTTTTAGTAGAGACGGGATTTCACCGTGTTAGCCAGGATGGTCTCGACCTCCTGACCTGATGATCTGCCCGCCTTGGCCTCCCAAAGTGCTGGGATTACAGCTGTGAGCCACCGTGCCCAGTCAAACATAGTTTTTAAAGATGAGAGTTTGGGTGGCCTCATTGAGACCAAGTAATACATTTTATTTCAGGTTACAGACTAACCAAATGCAAATCAAAGGGAAAGATGGCTTTCCCAGGTCCCCTCAGTCCCATTGTGCCCTCAGTGATAGTTCACTTTGCCTCAACAGCATATTCTTTTTTTCCTCCTTGCTTCTTCCCAACAATAAAAAAAATTCAAAATGACTAATATGACAATGCAGATTCTGCTTTTAGTTAATCTGCAAGCATAAATGTTGTATCTTGGGTATGAGTTTTAAAGACATCAATATTTTATCTCATTTGTTACTCAAATTGGAATTTTCATGTTGACATCTCAGAGCTTAAAAATGGAGCCAGCAATCTAGCAAGAATTTGACCAGCTGTAAATCACCCAATGGATTATTTGTCACCTTTCATTTGCTTTTTAGGGGCACAAAACTGATATTCTGATTTTTAAGTTACAAAATAAAACATGCTAATTAAAACATAGAAAGTAAACAGAAAGAAAAAAAATAAAAGAAAGTCACCTGAAATCCACCACCCAAAGATAATTTTTCTAAACATCTTGGGAGTATCTGCTTTCAGACTTTCTCATGCACACACACACACACACACACACACACACAGAGTACTCTTCCTTATTTAGGCATTTTAACATTACACTTGCCATGTTCTTGGATTTCAAAGGAACATTTGTTAGAATAATCAAGAGCTAATTACATTTCCTATTTCTGTTTTCTAAATGAAATTCAACAAACCTTCACTATTTCTGAGTTTTACCTTAGTGTGTCATCCTAGACTCCTTTGCCTCTGGCATTTAAACTAAGCACCGTGGATTGGATTTTCGTCTCCTAAATCTATCTAAATTCCCCCACTCTTTTCCACTTCGGTAACCACAGGCTCTCTGTTGGCACCCGCGGTGCCCTTGTGTGAATTCCAGAGGGAGCCTGCTCCCTGGCTGAGGCAGCTCCACACAGAGCTCCTGGTTCATCCTCACACGTGCTTTACCTGCACCATCTTCGGCCTGGATTGCAGAAGACGGTGGGTCTTAGTCAGCCTCCTCTTTAAAAATGACTGCTCTTGACCTCATTTCACTCTCAAATGAGGCCTCTCTTCCTTTGCTTTTCTTTGCTCCGAATCCCATGGAAAGAGATGGGTACACTTGCTGCCTCCAAACCCATCTCAATTTTAGCACGAGCCCTCTGTCTCACTTCTGCCTTCCCTGCTCCATGGTCTCTTGCTGGGCCCGTGACCCCTGGGGAAGTAGAGGCAATGGTCCCTCTCAGGCCTCATCTTCATTCGGCACAGAGTTCATTCACCTCCTGGAAGCACCTGGCCTCCAGCACGCCCTCTTTTGGTTTTCCTTCTCTACCTGTTTTTTCCCTCATTTTGCGGCACTTTACTCTTGCAGTCACCAAAGACAACCCTGAAGCCTAGTCTCTTTTGTATTCATGCCTGTTTCCATGGTGATCCTGTTACTGAAGGCAAATCCCTAAGGGTCTGCAGCAGACTTGATCCTTGCCTCCTCCCAGGAAAGAATGCGGCTTGAGGGGCAGAAGTAGATTTAAGGCAGAGGGAGAGACTGCGGCAAGTTTTAGAACAGGAGTGAAAGTTTATTAAAAAGTTTTAGAAAGGAAGTACACTTGGAAGAGGGCCAACCGGGCGACTTGAGAGATCTAAGTGCCTTGTTTGGCCCTTGATTTGGGGTTTTATACATTGGCATAGTTCTGGGGTGTGGTTTCTTCTCCCCTGATTCTTCCCTTGGGGCGGGCTGTCTGCCTGCGCAGTGGCCTGCAAGCACGTGGGAGGGGCTGCGTGCACAGGTGTTTACTGAAGGGGTGCGCATGCTCATTTGAGGCGTCTTTCCTTTTCCAGTTGAGTGTTCCTAGAGGAAGGTCATATACCCATTAAACTCCACCATTTTGCCTCTTAGTGTGCATGCTTGGGCCCGCTCGCCCAACTCCCGAGATCTTACTGGGAAGCTGCTGCTCACCAGCTCCAGATGTTTTCTATCTATTGAGAGACTGTTGTTCCTTGGTGCCAGCTGCAGCCAATTATCATTTTAGAGAGAAGACAGTTTAGCAACTGCCTGACCATCACCCAATGGTTGTCTCACATTCTTGGTGGTTGGCAGGAGGGAGCACCCTCTTCTGCCCTGCTCGTGTCTAACTACCTACTTCAACAATCCTATCCCATGTAGGACCTTTGAATAAGGTGTAAGCCCATCAGACACCAAATTCGTACCCCAGTCAGACTTCTCTCTTGAACTCCAGACTCTTTTCACAAACCGTCTACTTGATATTTCCCTCAGATATCTTATTGGCAACCCCAAACACAACATATGCAACACAGCATTGATCTTTTTCCGCAAAAGTATTCCATTGCAGTTTTCCGCATTTCGGTTAATTGCCAATTCATCCTTCCACTTATTCTTGCCAAAAGTCTTGACTGTCCTCTTTCTCCTGTATGACATGTGTCATCTGATGGTGTCATCTGATGGCAAGTCTTCCTGGCTTGATCTTCAAAACATGCTCTGATCTTACCAGTTGTCACCATTTCCATCTCTACCCCCTGGACCAAGCCACCAGCGTCTTTTGCTGGGATTATACTAGCTTTTGTCCTACTCCAACCTTCCCTGATCTCAACTGGGCCTCTGACCCTGAGAGACACAGGGTCCTCACCACACGGTGGTCAGAGTGATCCTCTGCTCAAAATCCCCGTGGCTCCCCGTCTCACTCAGAGTAAAAATCAAAGTTCCAGCAATGGCTCACCAGGCTCTATGTGATCTCCTCATTATTGCTGACCTAACCTCCTTTTACTCTCCTCCTTGCTCACTCCTCACCATCCACATTGGCTTCCTGTTCCTACCCCAGGGCCTTTGCAGTCACTGGTTCTTCTGTTCAGAATGCTCATTCCCCAGGTCTCTGCATGGCTATGCCCTCATGCCTTTAGGTCTTTGCTCTCATGTCCTCTTCTCAGTGATCATTTCTGTGACCTCCTCGTTAAAGTGGAATTTACCCTCTCCTTTCCCATAGCCAGGCACTCCCTTTTCTGCCTCATATTTTCCCCATAACAGTTTTTGCACACAACAGACTATAGATTGTACCAATTTGTTTATTGTCTGCCTTCTCCTATTCAAAGGTAAGCTCCATGAGAGCAAGCATTTTTGTTTCTATTATTTATGACTATTCCCAATGTCTAGAATAGTGCCTGATGCACAGTAGGAGTGGAATAAATATTTGTTGAATAAACGAGGGAATGGTCTCTGATATGGTTTGGCTGTGTCCCTACTCAAATGTCATCTTAAATTGTAGTTCCCATAATCCTCATGTGTCGTGGGAGGGACCCAGTGGGAAGTAACTGAATCATGAGGGCGGTTACCTCTGTGCTGTTCTCATGATAGTGACTGAGTTGTGATGAGATGGGATGGTTTTACAAGGGGCTTTCCCTCCTTTGCTCTGCACTTCTCCCTAATGCCACCATGTGAAGAAGGATGTGTTTGCTTCCCCTTCCACCATTACTGTAAGTTTCCTGAGGCCTCCCCAGCCATGGGGAACTGTGAGTCAATGAAAACTCTTTCCTTTGTAAATTACACAGTCTCAGGTATTTCTTCATAGCAGTGTGAGAACGGACGAATACAATCTCCCTGCTTCTATACCTTCTTCTTCCCCGTGTTTTCAAAATGTGTAACTGATTATTTTATAGGGTCATTTAAGATCCTTCAAAGCCTTCCAATTCTTTACAGAATGAAGATGTACTTTCCAAATAGAGGTTGCAATGCCCTGTCTGATGTGCGTTCCTCCTGCTACTTTATTTTCAAATCATGCCACTCACTCTCTCACTTTTTACATTCAAGCTACCATGAGCTTCTCTTATTCCCTGGAAAATATGATCTCCTCCGACCTTAGGGCCTTTGAATATGCTGCTCCTACTTCTTGAACTGCTTCTCTCTCCACCCCTCAGTGTTTACTCTGTTTTTCCTTTACCCAATAGCATTAAGATAATCAATTGTTTGGGAGTGAAGGAGATAATCAGGCAGTTGTTTGGCAACATGCAGAAAAAACAAGTTGATTGTCTTAGGTTTTTACTCTCTGCCTTATTTCTGGTGCCCTGACATCATATCATCCAGCCAGTTTTCTTAAATATACAACTGTCTTGATTCATCTCTTATTCATTTTTCAGCACACATGTATTTAGTTTCCTGTGCAAAGCACATTTTTTTAAGGTCTGAAAATAGGCTTCTGCCTGGTTACAAGTGTAGACTCCACTTATAATACATAAAGCCATGCCCATCCCCTCGCATGGGTCAGGCAATATGAGTGTCGCTCTGAGGATACAAACACACAGAGGCCTAGAGGTCGGAGGAACCAGCAATTATGCAACACGCTGGACATTTCCCTCTCTGCTGTCATTTTGTCACTGGCCCCTTTATGTTCCTCAGCTCTATTAAAATCAGCATTGTTTTCTTTTTTTTTTCTTTTCTGTCCTTCTTGGCCTTTGTAAATATGATTTTAAATTATTATAACTGCTTCACTTAATGGCAGCGGAAATTATTTGCTTTGAGAAAGAAAGATGAGTTGGAACTTTAAATTTATATATAAATTATATGTAAATATATACATATATAAACTATAGTGACTATCTATGTGACTATCTATAAACAGTAATGGTGATATTCTTGAATAATCAAATTTAAATGATGTATTTATTCCTTTCAGATAATAGTAGAACAGGACCATTAAATGATGGTAGGAAGAATGCTAGTGTTTTTCCATTAAAATAAAATATTATTCAAATGCTGAGGTGCTTCACTTCTGTGTCTTATGTTCATCTCCCAAGTGAATTAAAGCAGTTATAAGGGACTGCTCTTTTATTGGCTGCAGCAAATAACATGCTTAACAGATTTATTCTCTCCTGGTCATCATCATTATCATCAGCACACACTTACAGGGTACCTATCGTAGGCAGGAGATGTAGTGCTGGGAGCTTTTCATCTCTCTGGGAAGACAGGGGATATTTATAACAGAGACAGATAACAATACGGTACATTAAATGCCAAACAAATGACATTGAAAGTAAGTGGAATAGGAGTTTAAAGAAAGGAGAAGTCATCGAAAGGAGGTGGGACTTGATCTCAGCCTAGAATGAAAGGCAGGCGTCTGGCCAGAGAGGAAGTTGGGGCATTTCTAGGTAAGGGAGCATTGTGAGCATAAGGTCAGGGGCACATATGACCACAGAGTGCTTGAGGGGTAATGAGCTTCTCAAAAACAAAGAGTAGGGGGTGCTGAATATGTGTTAGAATGTAGATTGAATCTGTGGACCTGGGAAATAATAACTGTTGACACGTGTATATTGTCATCTGCGTTTCACAATACTCTTGTGAGGGAGACACTATTTTATGGATGAGCAAATGGAGGCATGGAGCTGCCAATTGACTGCCCAAGACAACTCACAAAAGACAAAGCCGACCTCAAACCTAGACGGTTCAGCTCTACAGGCCAAGCTCTCACCCATGAGGTTGGTGGGTCTCGAACTTGAAAGTTTGTGGGACTGGGGAATCTCTCCTGGTTTTGTTGGAATGGGGCACCACTGAGTGTTTAATAAGGACATTATACAAGATCCCTTTTAAATAATATCCCTATGCTATGGTGTAAATATCCCCTCCAAAACTCAGGTTGAAACTTAATCCCTAATGTGGGTATATTGAGAGGTGAGCCCTTTAAGAGTTGACTGGATCATGAGGGCTCTGTCCTCATGAATGAATTGATCCATTCATAGATTCATGGGTTAATGGGTTAATGGGTTAATGCATTAATAGGTTTTCATGGGAGTGGGACTGTCTATAAGAAGAGAAAGAGAGGCCTGAGCTGGCGTGCTTAGCCTCACCATGTCATGCCCTGTGCTGTCTCAGAACTGCAGAGAGTTCTCACCAGCAATAAGGCCCTCATCAGATTTGGCCATTTGATCGCGGACATCTTAGCCTCTGTAACTATAGGAAATAAGTTCTTTTTCTTTATGAATTACCCAGTTTCAGATATTCTGTTATAAGCAACAGAAAATAAGACGCCATATAAAGGAAAGCAACGCTGGCTGTGGTGAAAATGGGTGAGGGGGAGAGTCTGGAAGCAGAGAGATGGATTGGGAGAGAATTTCCCAGCCAACGAGCTGAAGCCCACTGCTGTCCCGCAGATAGGTGATGGGGTAACAGGAGCAAGGCTCCCCTCAGACCGTGGCAGACCTGCAGAAGGGGATGGCAGCTGGAGTCATTGGGCAGTTGGTCTCCAAAACATGACTTCATCCATTTACCCAGGTACCATTCAAATATAACAATTTTCTATGGACACCATGATGTGAACAATATTAGTAATTAAAAGATATTTGCCTGAGAGAGTAGTGGTGGGGAGGAAAAGGCCATCATGAGTTCGATCCACAGGACTTGTTTGCCTGGGTGACCCACAAGAGCAGGGAAGGATGGAGCACTGGTGAGGGACACTGAGCCTGGGAATGCAAGTGTCTGAGGGGCAGTGGTGGTGCTGGGGGCAGCTGGCTCTGGAGAACAGTGAGCAGAGCTTTCAATATGTGAAATGTGAGTGATGCCAGGGTGTTTAGTAGAGACTTTCTAGTAGCTTTTTCCCGATATTTTGGCGTAGACCTTACTGATGTGTTTTCCTAATGATTTCCTTTTTTTTTCTAACTTTAAACTTCAATTAATAAAAACATGTTGTATTTGAAGGGTGAAAAAGCTGCATTTTCACCAGCAGTTTCAGAATGGGCTTGCAATAGTGAGACAGAACCCACCCAGCTTTGCTTTCCAAGCACACTGAGAGTTCCAGAGATGCCTGCGCTAGAGAGTGGGGCCGGTGGGGAGCTCAGGGCCTGGAACCAGACATCCAGACTGAGAAACCCCAGCCTGGCCCAACATCCTCTGAATGTGCCAGTCACTCAGCCTCCATGTACTCACGTGTTGCCATCTGTAGAAAGGCAATAACAACAGTATCGACTTCATAGAGTTGTGTAGCTCATGGGAATTAATGCATGGCAACATTCAGGATGGCTTTGGGCACAAAGTGAGCTTCACTGAACGGTGGCCATTAATATGGAATCCATTGATCAAAGCCCTTGCAGACAATGCAAGTCCTCACACAGGCATGAGGGCACAGCAGCGGTGGGTGTGTAGCAGTGGGCATGTGAGGTAGTGAATACAGTTGAGGACCAAATTTTAGTGTGGCAATGACTTGAGGAGCAGAAAATACAGCGTGCGTGGGAATGTGTTCATCAACTTCTTGACAGTCTCCAGGTGAGAGCCCTCCTCCTGGGGAGGGACCTGAGAAGAAACCCAAGGTTCTTATCTGCCCAGTCGGAGGCTGGCCCATGTGGGTAGTGAGCGCTGGTGGATAAAAAATCTATCGACCCTGACCCGGGAGAAATAAACTGGTGAAATCCTGAAGAGCAGGGGCTCCATACTTGTCTCTCTTTTATCCTCACTTTCTGATTTTATTTACTATTTTCATCTTTCTGAATAAAGCATTTGACATTCATACAAAAGTATTGCTCAGGAGAAAAAAAAAATCATCCACAATCCAACCAGATACTTTTGTGTTCACATTATTGCTTTTTTTTCGATCCATATATTTTTTACGGAACTAATATTTCACATTCAAGGCTGGATCTTGTTTTTGTTTTCTTGGTTTAACATAATATCACATAAAATGTCTCCATGTCATTAATCACTGTTCATAAATATTTTAATAGATACATAATATTCCATAAAATGGTGACTCCCTCTTTCACTATTTTACTAAAGTTGAACTTCCAAGTTCTTTTCCATTTTTATTTTCATAGTTAACATTAGGATGAACATCTTCAGGATGAATCTTTGACTTTTGGCTTATTTCTTTAGGAATAATTTCAGAAGGGGAAAATCCTAGTGAACATACTTTTTCCTCCATCTTTTTAAGCAACAGTGCATTTCCCAGAGAGGGAGTTTAATTTACTGTTTTTTAAAACTCAAGCTGAATTACGTTACTAATAACAGTTCTGGCTCCCATGGAAAAAATCTTGATCTTCCTTTTTTCTTGTTTTAAAATTATTTTATTTTAGAGACAGGTTCTTGCTCTGTCATCCAGGCTGGAGTACAGTGGCGTGATCATAGCTCACTGCAGCCTTGCACTTCTGGGCTCCAGCGACTTCTGGGCTCCAGTGATCCTCCCCCATCAGCCTCCTGAGCAGCTAGGACCACAGGTGTACATCACCATGCCCAGTTAATCTTAAAATTATTTTTGGTAGAGATGGAGTCTTGCTATGTTGCCCAGGCTAGTCTTGAACTACCGACTTCAAGCAATGCTCCTTCCTCAGCCTTTTGAGTAGCTGCGACCACAAGTGTGCACCTCTATGCCCAGTTAAATTTTAAATTATTTTTGGTAGAAATAGTGTCTTGCTATGTTGCCGAGGCTGATCTTGAACTACTGGTCTCAAGCAATCCTCCTGCCTCAGCCTTCCATAGTGCTGGGATTACAGGCATGAGCCACAGTGCCCAGTCAAAACTCTTGCTCTTTAAGATGCCATAACAGTAGAATAATTACCGAAGGGCAGGAAAAGATGGGCAGTGGGAGAGAAAGCCTCCACATTTTCAGCTCCAATGGGAAGTGAGTTAGAGAGATTTGTTCCTGCATGCTCTTAAAATATTTTTATTCATTAAAAAAGTGATCTTAGGGCAGGGCGTGGTGGCTCACGCCTGTAATCCCAGCACTTTGGGAGGCCAAGGCAGGCAGATCACGAGGTCAAGAGAGCCTTGATCAACATGGTGAAACCCTGTCTTTACTAAAAATAAAAAAATTATCCAGGCACGGTGGCACGCACCTGTAATCCCAGCTACTCAGGAGGTTGAGGCAGGAGAATTGCTTGAACTTGGGAGGCAGAGGTTGCAGCGAGCCGAGATTGTGCCACTGCACTCCAGCCTGGTGCCAGAGCAAGACGCCATCTCAATAAATAAATAAATAAATAAATAAATAAATAAACAAATAAAAGTGATCTTAGAACTTTAAGCGTGTATGAGTTCATTTTCAGAGAGAAAGTGGACTTCTCAAGTTCAGCAGGATTGTACACTCCAGGGCTTCTTAGATGTCTCTCAGAGGTCACTGCTGAAGGGTCACAAGCCCATTTGCATATTCTCCTCAGGATGCCAATTTTAGATGCACTGAGATCCTCTCTGGCTTCATGTATGTTTGATGACCAAGATGGCCCAGGATATTACAAGTAAAAATCCACCCCTGGGCTGGGCATGGTGGCTCATGCCTGTCATCCCAGCACTTTGGCCAAGGCAGGAGGATCTCTTGAGTCCGGAGTTCAAGACCAGACCTGGCAACATAGTGAGACCCCCATCTTTACAAATAATTTAAAAAATTAGCTGGGAGTGGTGGTGTGTGCCTGTGGTCCTGGTTACTTGGGAGGCTAAGGTGGGAGGATCACTTGAGCCTGAGAGGTTAGGGTTGCAGTGAGCTGTGATCCTGCTACTGCACTCGAGCCTGGACAACAAAGCAAGACCCTGTTTCAAAAAAAAAAAAAAAATTAAAATTAAAAAAGCCCTCCTGCTTTCAGGAACCTTTACGACAGGGATATATTTTGTGAATTTAAAGTTCTGAGAGGACTGGGAATGAAAACATTTCTGATTTTCTATTCCGATTGAAAGTTCAAACATTTTGTAACAACCTACTAGTATACTATCATAAATCAGGATAAAATTAATTCATGTAAAATTAATTTTACTCATTCAAAGCCCATCTCTGTTTAGCACATTTAGTGAATGTATTTATTTTTTATTAGTCTTTCTTATTAGTCTTTTTTTTTCTTTTGAGACAGGGTCTCACTCTGTTGCCTCGCCTGGAGCGCAGTGGCACCATCATGGCTCACTACAGCCTCGACACCCTGGGCTCAAGTGATCCTCCCACCTCGGCCTCCTGAGTAGCTGGGACTACAGGCATGCACCATCACACCCAGCTAATTTTTGTATTTTTTTGTAGAGATGGGGTTTTGCCATATTGGCCAGCTGGTATCAAATTCCTGAGCTCAAGTGATCCACCCACCTTGGCCTCCCGAAGTGCTGGGATTACAGGCATGAGCCATAGTGTCCAGCCGAATGTGTTTATTTAGTAGGAAGAAAAAATAATCATCACACACACAAACCTATCTCTGATTCATGAAAGAGCGTTCTTGTAAAGAATCCAACATGCCTCATCAACATTATTACTCTAACACCTTGCTCTAACTCACCCAGCTGGCAAGCTGTTTTCCTGATATTCATGGAGAGAAATGGGGTTCAAAGAAGTTATGTGACTTGCTCAATAAGGCCCATGGGGAATAAAGAACAAACCAAGAACAATCTATAGACTCTTGCTAGAACATTCTGTCTGCCGAAATGTTAAATGGCAGAGTCTGGGTACCCTCGACCTTACCGGTGGGTTTGACGAGGACTGCCAAGAAGTCTGTGGTGAAGGAGCTGATGTAGAGGAGAATGCAGGGCGCTTTGGTGGTGCTGAAGCTGAAACGGATCTCCTCCTGGGCCAGGTCTGGGTGGGAGTTCTGCTGGTCGGGAGAGTTCTCTACTTTGCTACTGGAGTCTCTGGCGTTGATTGCTGGTGCCTGGAAGTTATATCGTAGCCACATCCCTTCTTCAAAAAATGCACCAACATCTATTATAAAGGAGAGAGAGAATTGAAAAATGAGGAGAGGTCTGATGCGGACACCCTACGATGACCTCTCCAGCAGCTCATGGAGTGCAGGTACTGGCTCTAGGAAGGGCATCTGACTGAGTTCTATGGACAAAGGTGTTATTGCATCAACACAAATACTCTTATTAAAAAAAAAAAAAAAAAAAGCATGTAACAAAGTATGATGTATTATTCTGTTCCCGTGCTGCTAATAAAGACATACCACAGACTGGCTGATTTATAAAGAAAAACAGGTTTAATGGACTCACAGCTCCATGTGGCTGGGGAGGCCTCACAATCATGGTGGAAAGCAAAGGAGGAGCAAAGTCATGTCTTACATGGCGGCAGACAAGAGAGAGAGCACATGTGCAGGGGAACTCCCATTTATAAAACCATCAGATCTTGTGAGACTTATTCATCATCATAAGAACAGCACAGGAAAGACCTCCTCCTGTGATTAAATTACCTCCCACCAGGTTCCTCCCACAACATGTGGGGATTATGGTAACTACAATTTGAAATTTGGGTGGGGACAGAGCCAAACCGTATCATACGGAAATCTATACAATTAAAAAGAAAGTAAAATTTAAGAAACTTACATTATACCAGAAAAAAATTACATGTACTAAGACAAAAAATTTACATACCCTGAAAAAAATTTCATGTACTCAGACCACGGCACTAATTGTCAGGTTGAAGAGATATGCCAAAAATAAATCCCTTGTACAAGGAACCCATAGGGGCATCCTCTTTGAGACAGAATTTGCTTGGATATTCACATAGGAAAGCCTTTGATAAACCCTAGGTCCCTAGAGGCTTTGTGTATAGGGTTTACAATCACATGTCTTGAAGTTAGAGAGAACTGGGTTCAAACTTGACTCTGCCACTAAATAGCTGTATGACTTCAGGAGAAGTTACTTAACAAATTTTTCTAGGCCTCAGTATTTCATCTATAAAGTGGAGAGTGATCAGTACTCAATAAATAGTATCTATTGTTATTATTATTGAGAAATTAGAAGAAAGAAACCCTTCCTGCATCAGCCTTTTCCTAGAGCCTGAGCAGCACTTACTGGATATTAGGCACTTTACGGCCAGCAAGCTCCTGTTGCCGGTCTCCCTGCTGTTTGCTCAGCAATGTTCTAAATCACCCCTGACTTACTGTGAAGGGTTGTGCCACCTTAGGGCTCCTGTGGTCTTCATGGTTGCTGTTTCACGGCCTTCTACAAGGGCCTTGCTGAAAGCATTTCTTACACTCCATCGCCCATGCAACCGTTAATCTCACAACACTTGACATCCCACTAAATTAACACTATGCAGAATATATTTTGCAAAATTGCTCTACGTTAAAATTAATGGGAGAGGACAGTTTTTAATAGGAGTCTTCCATCTGAGAATTTTGATGTTTGTTCTTGTTAAAGAGGTCGGCACAGAGCAGTGAAGTCCGACGCCTGGGGGTATATCTTGCCCTTGTCTGTAGCAGCTGTGTTAACTTGGGTCAATGTCTTGAAACTCTCTCAGCCTCAGTTTCATCTCTAAAAAATGGGACCTCATAGGTGGTTGTGAGGATTAAATAAACTGTATAACACATAGCTTAGTGCCTGGAATATATAAGTGCTCAGGAAAGATTAGTGAACTATTATTACAAAGACAGGTTACCACTGTATATTGAGGGTGACACCTCCTGTCCTCCACCTTACATCACCACACACATGTGTGAAAGTTGTCAGAATCAAAATGAAGTCACTAAAAAAAAAAAAAAAAAAAAAAAAAAAGGCCCTGAGAAATGGAGCTGGGGAAGGCCATGAATAAATGCCTGATCACAAGAACTATCACAAAGACTCTGCAAAAAGCACAACATTGCACAAACACCATTGCAACCTTACAAAACAAAACACAAAAAACACCAAACACTTCTACAGGAACATCTGCCCAGAATTTGCCTGTCCAATCTTGGACTAGTGTCACCCTTGTCATTGAGCTTTGTAGCCAAGGATAATTATTTTAAAACAATTATGTAATCCTCCTCCTTTTTTCCTTTAAAAACCTGTGTCTTCATCTACCTGAATATGCACATAGTTAGCTATGGCATGCATATTCCCATTGCAATGCTTTATTTCCAAATAAATATCTTATATTTCAGAGATCCTCTCTCTCTTAATTATGTTGACACATACAATCCACCATGGCACTGTTACAGAGTCCATTGCTTCTGACCAAGTTGTAAGGAAAAGACTTAACTGTAGCTTTTCAACTATATGCTGTGCAATTTTCCTCCTGGTCCTCTTACCCCCAAAACTTTTGTAGGTGGGGTAGTTGTCAAAATGATTGGGATACCAATGAAATTTAGTGGGCACGGGCAAGGACAGCAGCATGTCCTGCAATGTGTGGGGCTGTCTTATGCAGTTAAGAATTTTCTTGGGCCGGGCATGGTGGCTCACACCTGTAATCCCAGCACTTTGGGAGGTCGAGGCTGGCGGATCACGAGACCAGGAGATCGAGACCATTCTGGCCAACATAGTGAAACCCCATCTCTACTAAAAATACAAAAATTAGCCAAGCATAGTGGTAGGTGCCTGTAGTCCTAGCTACTCGGGAGGCTGAGGCAGGAGAATTGCTTGAACCCGGGAGGTGGAGGTTGTAGTGAGCCGAGATCACGCCACTGCATTCCAGCCTGGCAACAGAGAGAGACTCCGTCTCCAAAAAAGAAAAGAAAAAAAAAATCAGAATTCTCCTGCTCCACATGCCAAAAGCATCCTTCTTGGAACACATAGGACTGAACAGCTACTTAATCCATGCTCATTGCTGCCTGACTTACGGAAGTGTGAAGACGAACAAAATACAGTCACTTCCCGTGAGAAGATTTCCATCTAGCAGTGGTTGTGGGAGGAGACGCATCAACAGTGTGAGTACAATACAGTGAATGTTATGGCGGTTTATTTAGCAGCTGTGTGATGAGAACCCCATCTCACTACCTAAATGTCCTGAGTTAGCTTTCAGCAAACATCTATTGAGCACCGACTGCACCCTGGGCACGATGCTGGGTGCTGACAACTCTTGCTCTGAAGGAGCTCCAGACCTGGAGGAGGATTCGGATAAATAGATTATTAGAATGCAGAGCGGTAAGTGCAGGATCAGGTAGACACAGGGCCCCCTGGAACACAGGGGTGGTGGAAGACTTGCTGTGGGAAAAGACATCTAAGCTGGGACCCAGAGAGCCGGAGGTGGGTAGCCAAGTACAGGTGGCGGGGATGAAGAGCAGCTTTCTAGCTGAAGGCACAGCGTGTTGGCAGTGAGAGGGTCTGAGGTCCGAGGCATCATGCCGCCCGGACAAAATTCACGTGCTTCTTTTATGGAATCAGTCATTCATTTGAGAGCCCAGAGGCTCCCACCACATTTCAGCTGGGTGTTGGGGATCGAGCGAGGAAGGCACAGGTGACCCCTGCCCTCAGTAGTTCACAGTCTGGTGGGACAGATGGTCACACTTAGGACCAGCTTCTGTAAACGTGTCTAACAGAGGACAGGAGAGGGAGGAGAAATCAGGAAGGGCAGGTGGGGTGGGCCGCCTGGAGCAAACACACTGTGCAATTCAGTCTGCCACAGAGAGAGCTTCTGCCGGAGAATGTGGGGGTCATTACCTGAGAACAGACTGGCGCAGGTGAGAAAAGGTGGACCTGGGACTTGGAGGGAGGGTGGGAGGCAGGCTAGAGATGGAGGCTAGGAGATTCAAACAAATCAGAGTGAGGCAGGCAGGATGATGTGCGGGAGAAGACGCGCATACGAGGCACTTGAAATGCAAGACTGAGGAGCACAGAACCTGGCCTAGGGAGGGAAGGGTCTGGGCAGCAGAGACCCCAGCACCTGAGTGACAGGTGCAGTGTGCCACCGGCAAGAACCTCAGCTTCCACATGCCAGCCTCTCTCCAGTTACTCCATCCCGGAGCCAGAACTGGAGTCAGAGAGCATGGAGAGCTGAGACTGTCACATCATTTCTGGGACCACTTTCCTGGGAGCCTATTAAAATGCTGGTCCCCAGGCCTAGTCCCAGAATTTAGCTCAGAGGTTCTGGAGAAGAAGCACTTTTTGCAGGTTCCCAGGTGATACTTATGCACACAAGGGTGTGAGATGCTTGGGGTGGAAGCTGAGGCGGGATAATGTACCTGATGGGGCACGAAGCTGAGTGGTCCCCGCCTGGGTGAGACATGATGAGTTTATCAGCTGCCCTGGAGACAGCCATTCCAAGGCAGATCATGGAGGGAGATTCAGAAATCTAGAGATTTTAGATAAACAACCCAAAAATATGCCTCAGAGAATACTTTGGCTGTATTTTAGAGACATCATTAAAAGCTTTATGGATTTATGTCAGTTTTGCAGGAAGGGATATACCATGTTTAAAAGTGTTATTCTGAAACCACATCATAAACCAACTGTTAAACCAAGGCCTGGGAGTGATGTGAGTCCTCTAAGGCTCCAAGTGGCAGATTTACAGCTGCCGTTTCATTGTTTCACATCTCTTTAAGAAAATGCCAAATCAGGGTACTGTAATATCTTTTAGAAAGCAATTCTCTCATCTCTTCTGAATGCATAACTGAAAATAACTCTCATTTAACAAGCCCAAAATAGCATCATTTTCCTCACAAAATTATCAAAAAGTATTGATTTAGAATGCCTGATTTAAGGTTTTGTACTCGTAATATAGATGCTAGTAATAGATAATACTAACAGATGTAGATAATATAATACTACTATAGATAATGCTAATAGTCTAAGTTTTATAATATTCATTTTTGATAGAAAAATAATAAATTCTGTATTTAGATATTCTATGATATAAAAAAGATTTGCTTAATTATATCATGTTTCTCAAAGTTTTGAAATACATATTTCCATCTGTAGACTCAGGATCATAAAATTGACGATTAACCTTCAAGTAGACAAGTAACCTTGTCTTAACTATTTCTTGGTCCTCAACACAGGTTATATGTAAATTATCGCTGATCGAGGAAAAGAAGTTTGCAGATGTTTGAAATAAAATCTACCAATTATTCATTCGAGAATAATACCACAAAGATATTTATCTCCTTGTTTAACCAAATCCCTGGGGCTTACAGTGGGAGAGGAAAAAAACCCCACGAGAAACAGAAGCCAAAAGCAAACAGCTGGCACTCACCCCCATTATTCAATTGCTCTTCATCTTTCTGTTCTCCAAGTTAAATAATTCTATTCCTTTTGCCTTTTCACTTAGGATTTTGCAACCTATATTTTGCAACCTATATTTTAAAATTGGCATGATTCTTTCTGTTTTCCAACTTCCCTATCAGGACTCAGAATTGAAAGCTCCTAACTTCCAAACGGGCTCTTTCCCAAACATTTATTTTAAGCTCAGTAACTTGCAACTTGGAAAACTTCCCCACAGAAACAATGTTTGAAATGATGGTGAGTTTGCCAGGAGACTTCACAAATGCTGAGCCAGTCTGGTTGTGTAATAAAAGATAATTGAAGAGTGCCACTGTGTATTAGTAATTAAATAGAAAAGCAAAACCAAAACACGTTCAGGTTTATTCTTAAGGCAAGAACCCCAGGGAACTCTGCTCCCACAGGGATTTCAATGAAGTGACCCAGTGGTAAGTTGGTAGATGTTAAACAACTGGCTTGGGGCGGAGGGAAAAATTCTGATTCATAGTTTTTGCCTATTTCCCATGATGTCAATACTGCCACCCTGTCCGACTTCAAGCTATCAAGATGACATCACTAAATAAGGAGCTGAGAAGCGAGGTCTCCCAGACTGTGCAAACTGCCACATGCTGTATCCACTTCTTCAGTCAGCAAGGCAGTAGCTCAAGCAAACATTAATTGAGCTTCCATTGTGGTGAGCTTCCTTCTTTTTACTTTCTGCTGTCAATAAACCCTTTAATATTTGCTTACTCCTTTCTGTTGCCCAATGCTCTCTTCTACCTCTTCCCAGATATCCCGGATTCTTGAAACTCTGTGCAGCTTCTGCTAAAGTCTAGGAGGCACTTCTGGGAGCCAGAATCATGCTAGAGGAGGCACAGACCTGAGCTGCAGCCTCAGGTCATTAACCACTTTCATGGCTGAATTCCATTGCCCAGAATTATCACTCTCATTAACTGCTTTTTAATTAGTCACCTAGTAAAAGAGTTAAGTGAATTTTATGGAGTTCTGCTCCCGGGGACCTTGGACATCATCCTCTGCATGCATCATGATTCTGCATCAGGCAGGCCTGGTTCCTTTCAGGCAATCTGCACAGCACAACTCTGCTTCAACTTGTTTTGTTATTCTCCCAAGATACTGCTGTGCTGAAGCACAACCAGGTTTTCTCCTGGTCTTACATTGGCAAAATCTGCTTTTTCTCCCCAAGGGTACCGCTCTGAATTTCCTTGCTGAATTTTTTATTCTGTTTGTTTGATGTTTTCTTCAACTTACTCTAATCTTTTTGGACTAACAACATTGGACCTGGGACGGGTTCACGTTCACCTCTACTAGTTCTGTTTCCCCAGGTGGGTCCATATCTATTGTAACCAATTTCCTGCCATTCTCTCCAAAGGCCCGGTCACTTCTAGGTCAGTTTCTATGTAATAAGCTTTAAATGTCTGAATCTGTACAATGGAGGAAAAAAATGCCAAAGAAAAATCTCTAAGTTTATCCTGAGTGGCATGTGCGACCCACCAAACACAAGTGTGAAGTATATTTCCGTAAACACATCAGTCAGCTATGGCTTGACTGTGTGGGAGCCACGTGGCCTTCTTGGATGGGAGTTTCAGAGCAGCACCACTGAACAACTCTACTAGGGTCTTCAACAGGAAGATAGTTTTCATCTACTACAGAATGTCCTGGGTCATGCTCCTGAAACTCTGTTAATACATATTCCTGGTATGTGTGCTGGTCAACATGTTAGAATACTTTGGGGAGAGCAAATGAGATGAGGGCTTCACTACAGCAAACTTCATCTAAGACATATAATAAGGGATTAGTTTGGGGCATGGGGAGGCCAGGAATCAAAAGTTGTGGACTGTAGCCCTGGCTTTGCCACCAACTCGCTGTTTGACCTTGGTCAGGCAAATCATTTCATTGCTGTTGGCTTTAAATCATTCTCATCTTAAAGGTCCCCCTCCCCTGAACCTCTATTTTCTTCTGGCTAGTGCTCAGTCTTTTTCATCCATTCTTTCAAATATGTAATAAGTGCCATCTGTGAACCATGAGCTGATGGAGATTTAGCAGGTCGTAAATTACATTTAAGTTAATAATTGAAGGCCAGTGAGATTTTGCTGGTACTGGGGGTAGGGAAGGTATTCTAGGAAGAGAAAAGAGCATGTGCAAAGAAAGGCCCTGAGGAAGAAGAGAATGTTGAGGACGAATGTAGTGGAGGCCAAGATGACAAACCCTCAGGGGAGACCGTGGTAGGAAGTGAGGCTACAGAGAAAGGTCGTGGTATTCTGAGGACTTTGGTTTTTATACAGAAAACAATGGGTAGCTCCTGAAAGGTGTTAAGCAAAGGTGACATAACCTGATTTCAGTTTTGAAAGCTCATTCTGGCTGCATTTTGCTGAATGCATTGGAGGGAGAAAAGAGGGGATATAGGGAGACCACTGAATAGGCTATGCAATGGGACAGAATAAATATAATGATGGTTTGGAGTAGTAGAGTGGACAGAATCTGATGATGTTTAGGAAGTAAAGAGGTGAAGGAAAGAGTGTTAAGACAGACTGATGGATTTTTGGATAGATGGTGGTGACAATTTCTGATTATGGGAACACAGAGGCAGGCAATCTTGGTGGGGTTGGGGATATGGCAGGTATCAAGAGTTCAGCTTTGGCTGGGTGCCATGGCTCACACCTGTAATCCCAGCACTTTGGAAGGCCAAGGCAGGAGGATCATTGAATCCACGTGTTTCAGACTGGCCTGGACAACATAGCGGGACCCCGTTGCGACAAAACAAACAAACAAACAAAACAACAACAAAAAAAACAACAACAAAAAAACAAAAAAGAAAAGAAAAAAATAGCCGGTGTGGTGGCACAAGCCTGTAGTCCCAGCTAATGAGGCAGGAGGATCATTCGAGTGCAGGATATTGGGGCTGCAGTGAACCATCATGGCACCCCATTGCACTCCTGCCGGGGCAACAGAGCGAGACGCTGTTTCAGCAACAACAACAAAAAAGTTCAGCTTTGAACAGGTCAAATTTGAGGTGCTTTGCATCAGGGAAGCGAAGTCAAAGAGTCAAAAAGGTCTGGGCTGAAATATTCATTTTAAAATCATTTTTATGATGGTATTTAAAATGCAAGCATGGATAGAATTCCCTGGGAGAAGTGTATGAAGAGGGAAGACAGGAGGGCCTAGCATCGAGCCCTGAGAAGTCACCTTTTCAAAGTGGGACAGGGGAATGAGCTTGCAAAGGAAGAACAGAGAGGAAGGGATTAGGGCACCTCAGGGACCCCTTGAACATGAGGTCTGAATAAGGCCAAGGAAAAAGGGTTTATCAAGAAAGAGGGCCTGACCAATAGGTTAGAATGCTGTTTAGAGGTCCAGTTAGATTTTCCCAGTCTAACTGGGGAAATTCTAGAAAAACTTCTCGTCTCCTCACTTTCACTTCCTAATCATTAATTTTGGCCTGAACTCCATTCACTGAAGTGAAGTTTCTGTCACTGAGTGTTCGTCAACTTTCTAGTTACCAAAGTGAAAGGACCATTTCTGCCCTTGTTTGATTTACTCAACTCTTGGAGCCTTTGGAATCTCTCTTTGGTTTTCCTTTCCCCTCTTTCAGCTTTTCTGTAAGTCATTGGCTCTTTTTCCTTGGTGCATCCTGAAAATGTTAGGACACTGAGGTTTTCCCTCCCCTGCTCCTCTTCCATCTCACTCTACACTCACTCATTAGGAGAGCTCCATCTCCATCACTCCCAACCTGCAACTTTCTGTAGGGAAACTCCACCTTGTTTTTTCCTGGGAAACTCAAACTCAAGCTTCACACAATGGAATTCATCGTTTCCTACAAGTCTGGTCCTCTCCCTGAATTTTCTAGTTTGACCAATGACACTGCATCTGCGTGGTCACTCAAAGGCAGAAGGCCTGGGGACACCTAAGCTCCCTGTTTGCACTGCCTCATAACCTTTTGCATCTGTTCTCTCCCGGGCACAGCTCTGCCGTGCCTCTGGTTCAGGCACTTGGGTTTCACTTTGGCACCTGTGATGACTTCTTAAAGGGTGTCCTCCAATGGGCATCTTACCTCTTATAATCTGTCCTTCACAGACTTTCAGTGACCCGCCTTACATCCTAGTGTAACCCTGTCCTTCTTAAACCGAAAATATATCCCTCTTCTTAAAATGTGGCATATCATTTTGAGGGAAGGGTCACTGAATACATTTTAGAAAACCTGTAAATCTTCTGACATTTTTGGGGAAAGTATGTGCAGATGCATTCTTCTGGGAAGAAGGTTAGTTTCAATCCGGTCCCATGACTCCCCTGCCAAATGTAAAGTAAAAGAGCAAAAAAGTAATTCACTCATTATTTCTCTAAAATGCTTCACTGAGGGGCATCTGTGTGCCAGCGCTGTACGAGGCGCTCACTCTGCTTCCAGGATGACTAAAGCCCTTGGTCCCCTTCATCGTCTGGACTGGCTCCCTTCTTGGCCTCAGCTGCCATTCTCCTTCATGTACTCCACGAGACTCCAACCAGCCTAAGGGGCCGGCTGTTCCCACTTTCCTCTCCTGCCCAGCTACTTAGCTACTTATTCATTCTTCGATTCTGCGTGAGCTCCATCTCCTTTCCCAGGTGCCGCCTGCACTGTAAGAGCTCATCCTCGAGTGTCCCATAGCTCCTTGTTATAACTTTATTCCAACAAGTATAACCTTGTTTGCATTTAATTTAGTAAACATTTCTTATAATCCTACTATATGTGAGGCTCACGCTGATGACAAAAGCAAACATGATGTGAACTTTTCCCTAAAGGAGTTTGCAGTAGGCCGGGAGACAGAGCAAACACGGCATTACAACAGTGTGGGAGACCTCAAGAAGGAGGAGAGTGTGTAGAAATAAATAGCGGGAGGCAGGAAGGATGGGATCTGCCTGTGGGTGGTGTGTGGGATGCCTGGATGATTTCACTAAGGAAGGTGACATCTGAGTTGGGTCCTGACAAAATACTAGGAATCTACAGGACTGAAGAGGTGGACAAGGGCCCTCCAAGTACTGGAAACAGCAGGCACCAAGGCATGAGGAATGCACCAGCATGGTGTTCGGGAAGCGGGACTCCAAGCTTCCCAATCTAGGTTATGCTTTTGGAAAAAACCATGGCTGGAGCAAACCCCCAGGGGTCCTGATCTGATTGTCTGGGGAGAGGCCTGCCTATTGGCAGATTTCAACATTATCGCAGATTAGCCTAATGTGCAGTCAGCATCAGGAATGACAGCGGATGTTGTCATTCTGTCAGGAATGACAGGAGGATGTTGGACATAACTTGATATTAAATGTGGGGTGATGAAACGGCTGGAGGTGCTGCTGAAGAAAGGCAGGATCGAGGCCAGGAAGGTCTTGAATCCCTTATTTAAAATTTTTTACAAGCACAATATACCTTGAAATAATTTTGAAAAGTTGTAAAAATAGTATGAATAACTCCTATATCATCCCTATCTGGATTCCCTAACTTTTAACATTGCACTATATTTGTTTTCTCTCTCGTATTAAATATGTTATATTTGGATATAATATAAATAGTAAATAGTCAAAATTTAAATCTAACATAAATATTAAAATTAAAAATTTAAATATATCTATAACATTAATTATATATAATTAAAATAATTTTAAATGTTACATATGTAGTATATTAAATATATTATAATATATATTACATATAATTCCTGAACCATTTGAGAGCAAGTTGGAGTCAGGAAACCAACATTAATACAACACTATTGTCCCATTTCTAGAAAAAAAAATATGAACATGAATATTTGTATACACACAAATAATTTTGGGAAACTACTTGGAGGGTATATATGTATATTTATATGTGTGTGTGTATATGCCTATATGTATATATATATATTTTTTCCATGTAGAAAGTCTTTTGCAGATAAGCGTGCCTTACCAGGAAGAGAAGGGAAGGAACAGAACAGGGATAAGGAGGTTAAAGGTGAATACCCTATTCATGCACCTGGCTTCTCTCTAGACTGTGAGTTTCTGAAGGGAAGAACTGTGTCCAATCTCAGCTAGCCCCAGCCTCCAGCAGATATTCAATAAATGTTCGTTGAGTTGAGCCGAATGGAATTAAATTATTTTTTAATTGCAATAGTATATTCTTCAACTAGATGGATGACATTGGCCTTTCCTTTAGTGAAAAATTTCAGAGTTCTTTTGTGTGTGTATGAAGTGGGCTTCTTGAGAGAAATGTCATTCAGTTGACTGAGACCTCATCATTAATTAAAACGGCAGTTTATTAATGAAAATGTTATAAGATGCATTCAGAATAATATATCCAAAAGAATGAAAGGATTTACAGCTTAACGAATGCTCTTAATTTCGACTGCTTTGTTTCTCCTTTATACTGGCTTCGTAAGCTGGAACATATTTGTGCAGAGGTTGGTTAATTACTCAAGCAGCTTTCACAAATCAGCTTGTCTCCAATCCAGTGACTGCCTCAGTTTGCCTCTGTGCTGCTAACTTCACAGTTTGCTGCGAGGCTACTGCTTTTAGAAATTATATTGTTTCTTTAACTACATATTTGTAGACTTGCTGAATTACATGATTTGTGCCTGTCGCACACACCAGGGTGTTTCTACCCTTTCTGTTGATAGGCTGCAAGTTGCTTCTTCTGAGCTCTGTACTTAGATTGCACATTCCGTATTTTCTCCCGTGCTCAGCTGATCTGCCTGAGTCACACAGAATTCTTGACCCTAGTGGTTCTTGAGGACAAACCCCACTTTAATTTGTGGTTTCAGTCTCAGGCTAGTGTAAAGAGGCACTCAAGAGTTGGTTGATTCAGTGAGGACTCTTTTGGATGGGAGCCAGGTACACATTTACACACCATGAAGACATGAGCTCCTACTGAGTTCCAATAGGAGCCAATGGGCACTTTTTATCTCATTTAACCTAATTACTGAACAGCAACATTTTGAGCAGATGTCGTCATCCCTATTCTGAGGCTTACAGGAGTAATTTGCTCAAGGTCACCCAGCTAATCAGAGAGTCAAGAATCAAATGCAGATCTGCTGAACTTCAGAGGCCACACTCCTCTCTCTGTCTAGGGGCTGAGGAGGGCTCTAGTTGTTTTCACAGAAACCCACAAAGCGATCTGCTTATTAGCTCCTGCTTTGGGAATTAAAAATGAAATGAGATACCAAGGAACCACTGATTATTACTCACAAACATAAAAACACAATGGAATCTTTGAAGTAATAAAATTTTATTTTTCTCTACCAGCAAAGATCTTAATAGAAAAGAAAAACCAAAAATCTACAAATGCTTTTTTACTTTTGATAAACTTTTGTTAATAATAGAATGATTTATATTTGAATTTTAAAAAGCCACACTTCAAAGTCGAAGTTGATGGAAAGATTTGAGACATTCCCATATATGTTCTGAAATTCAAAGTCATTCCCATTAGCTGATTATTATAAAAGCAGGACATATCTTTTGTAATATTTGCCTTGACCAAGGAAGGTAAGTGGAACTATGGATTATAACTTTGGTTTTCCTCTTTATCTCTGCGACTACTTTATTTCATATATTAATTAAGCCTTGAAATTTGTCTAAATATTCTAACTCAGCACTGAAATGTTCTTCAATCAACACAAACCGTCTTCAAGCCTTCTGCCTTCTTTAGAGAATGTGCCACACTGTATAGGTAGCTTTGAAACAGGTAGACTATCACGGCTGAGTCTCACTCATCAAATGGGTAATGCACTTTTGTGGGCAGTGTTAATGGTGACAGGATTCAAAGAAATTCTCTAGAGTTGCTTCATTGAATGGAGCGCAAATACAGGAAGCATTAGAAGCGAATGGGATTCTACTTCAAGCAACTCAAGAACTTCATTATTTCCTACTAAAGTTATCTGAGCTCTCACAGGGTTTGCGGACTCTTAGTAGGTAGCTCTTTACTATGCCTCTTGAAAAAAGATGTTTACTGAATGCTGTTTATGATGCTATACCGAGTCCAAGAAGTGGTCAGGCCAAAGAGCACTGGGCTCCTCCACTAATCCTGCATATTCTGGTCCTGGGCTTCTTTCTAGTTTGGTAATGACCCCTCTGGCTTGATTTGCACTTATTTCTATGAAAACCAGACTTAGACATTCTTTTTTCTTTTTCTTTTCTTGTTTTCTTTTTTTGAGATGGACTCTCGCTGGGCCATCCAGGCGAGAGTGCACAACCTTGGCTCATTGCAACTTCTGCCTCCCGGGTTCAAGCAATTCTTGTGCCTCAGTCTCCTGAGTAGCTGGGATTACAGGCTCAGGCCAACACCTCCAGCTAATTTTTGTATATTTAGTAGAGATGGAGTTTCACCTTGTTGGCCAGGCTGGTCTCGAACTCCTGACCTCAGATGATCCACCCACCTTGGCCTCCCTAAGTGCTGGGATTACAGATGTGAGCCACCTTGCCTGACCCACATTCATTTCTCGATGAAATACTTTCAAAATTTAGTACTTCCAAAGAGTTTGTCACACTAAACTGGAATTGGTAGTTTACATATGCAGATACTGGAGACCAGTTTCCTTAAGGGAAACACTGTTTTATTTGACTTTTTATTTCTGGAGTACAATCCAACGCCTAGCATATATTAGGTATGCAATGTACACTGCTTGAATTAATGAACATGAATTAATGGTATCACAGACCAATTTGGCCATATACATTTTTTTTTTCATTTTATTTCCCCACCTCTCCTCCCCAAAAGAAAATCCAAGACATCTTAGTGATGTATTTCTACCATTAGCTATAATTTTTCAGTAAGAGTTTATTTGAAGAAGCTAAAATATAGTTAAAAAGCAAAGATTCACCTCAAGGAAACCAAGAAGTAACTGGCTAACTGCAGGTTTTGGAAAATATAACTGAAGGATTGTGATTTATCCAGAGATCCTGGAAATGAGGTTGTCATCAAAGTTGTTATACTTTATCTGCCTTTTGGTGGAAGATGGAGGAAAAAATTAAAAAAATGAGAAGAGAAAGGAAAAAGAAGAAAAAGAATGGATTTAGGCCATGCTTTTGTTGTATGACTACACAGAGCTTTGAATGAGTAACTGGACTCTGCACCCCCAGCACGACGACGGCCTCTGGTCGTCTTCATGCACACACGACGTGTGTAATTTATCTGGGGAAATGAACATTGTGGGACACTTGCCAGATCCCCCTTTGCCTTCTACTTCAATGGAAACAATATTTTCAAGTGAGGAGACAGCTTCAATTACAAAACTGACAACTAAAATTTTACTTTAATATTTTTTCCCTGTGTCAGCAGTTTTTTCCCCTTTGTAGATGCTTCATGCACACCCCTCTTTTTGCACCACGTCTGTGGCAAAAGAATGGATTTATTCATTGCTGTGTGAAATAAATTCAGGCTTCTATGAAATAAATTAAAAATACTTGCAAAAGGCTTTCTATATGGATGGATGACTTTCTCTGTCTCCATACACATAAAATCAACCTCAAATGAGTTTCTGGAAAATGTGTGTGTGTGTGATTTTCAGAAAGTAGGAATGTACACATGTATGTATGTATGTTTTCCCCAGAAATTATGTATATGTATGTATGTACACACACATACTTTCCAAAACACCCCCAAATGGTTTTCCAGAAAACATCTGTTGCTTAGCGATGTGCGTGCCAAGCCTAGTTTGCTCAGAGATTTGCTCTCTGACATGTTCTTTGTCACAAGGGGAACTGCAAAAGCACCTTCCAGTGGCAGGAGAGAGGCCAGTGAAGGGAGGGGCCGTGCCACATGTGAAATACTGCAACTCCTTGAAATAAAGGATTCTGTAAAGGACTCTATGCTATTTTCAGCACCCAGGCCAATCCTACAAAGAAACTGTCTGAAAGCACAGGTTTCCCGAGGGCCCCTGGTTCAGAAAGTGAGATTTACCCTCTTCCCAACTTCTTCATTTGCCTCGTCTGCTTGTAATAACGTCCTTCACTAACAACAACGGTGTGTCGATTTGTTTATTATAATGTTTCCCTGCCTATTGCCATTTCTTTTGTTCCG
This sequence comes from Theropithecus gelada, assembly GCF_003255815.1. Classification (NCBI taxonomy): domain Eukaryota; kingdom Metazoa; phylum Chordata; class Mammalia; order Primates; family Cercopithecidae; genus Theropithecus; species Theropithecus gelada. The sequence continues at coordinate 172,573,555 of NC_037670.1, read as the reverse complement.
TAGTGTGTGAAAGTTTTAAAATAATCACTTCTTTCTAATGTCTTATTATTATTATTTTTTAATAGTTCAAGGTGTAACGAAATGCCTGCAAATATTTCCCTGTTCTAATGGTGCCTTTGAGTTTGGAAATAATGGTGACCAAACTCATGGTGATTTAAAATGCATGCTGCCTTCCCATTCCTGATTTTATTCTAATTGGAGACCCAAAGGATGGGGCATGAAGTTTAGTTGCATACAAAACTGGCTTCAGCTTCACTGGTTTGTCTCCTGAGAATTCGGGAAACCAACCATGTGAGTCTTCCCATGTCTATAAAAAAGGGAAACTTTTGAAGACAAACTGGTTTAATAAATTCAGTCACTTTTTTTTTACAAAGTAAATGTTTGTGCTTGGCAATGGGAAGAAATAGGATACAATGTAAGTGTAAAAACTAAATTATAAATTTCAAGGCTAATGAGCTGAGCAATATTAGATAATGGTGATGAGGTCACAGGTGAAAAGACTTAAGGTCAAACATACAGAGCAAGCTAAAGCAAACTCTCACAAATAAAACAGTTTGATTAGAGTAGCAAAAGCTTCCAGTCTTTTTATTCAACTCTTCTTTCTCTTGCCTTCTCAGCAAAGATCTGCACGTCTTTCCCTTTTAGTCATGATATTTAGCGAAGGCACGTGGCAACCATAATTCTGACCACCAAACACACCTTTTCCACGTGACATTTTGCTTCTGTAATTATTTTTATTCTGCTATTTGAACATAAATCTGACATCCCAAGAGTTTATTTATAATCAAATGACAGAAGTATAAAGAAAACTCAGGATTCATTAGGGAGGTGATGAATTTCTGCATCTCTGTTGGTGCAAGCACTTGAGGCATTGCTTCTTACGCTGAATCTCATCACCCGAATCCAAGGTGCCTCCACACTGTCTTGAAATTTCAGCACCAATTATAAAGTGTCTACCATTAATGGAGCATCAGGGACTATGTTATTTAGTCTTACAACACCATGGGGTACATATTATTCAAATTCTACAGGCGAGCGAATGGAGACTCAGAGTAAAGGTAAACAACCTGCCTGCAGTCACACATTTACCAAGTTCTGACTATTAACTACTATGTCGTATTGCCTTTCAAAGCCTTCCATTTATATCTTGCCTACAAGAAAGATCTAAAAAAGCAATTTAGCATTTTTCTTTAAAAAAGTTACTATGGAGAATGGTAGCATCGCAGGTGTATTTTGAAGGTTATCATAGACGGCTATGATTCCTATGTAAGAGGAGTCTTTGAAAAGCTCTACATCAGTACTGTCCAATAGAAATATAATGTGAAAGCCAGGCCTGGTGGTGCATGCCTGTAATCCCTGCTACTCAGGAGGCTAGGAAGGTAGGATTGCTTGAGCCCAGGAGTTCGAGGCTCCAGTCAGCCATGATTGTGCCACAGAACTCTAGCCTGGGAGACAGAGGTCTTTAAAAAAAAAAGAGAGAAAGAAAGAAAAAAAGTGTACTGGGAGCCACATTTGTAATTTTAATTCTCTTAAATTACTTTAAAAAGTAAAAAAAGTGAAATTAATTTTAACAATATGTTGTATTTAATTTAGTATATCCAATATATCTTCATTTCAACGTTTAATCTATGTAAAAATTATTGAGACATTTGACATTGTGATGGTTAATTTTGTGTGTCAATGTGGCTGACCTGAGAGATGCCCACAAGGCTGATAAAACATGATTTCTGAGTGTGTCTATGAGGGCATTCCTGGGGGAGATTAGCATCTGAGTCAGTTGACTGAAGAAAGAGGATCATAATTGTGAGTGGGCATCATCCAATCCATTAAGCGCCTGGACAGAATAAAAAGGCAGAAGAAGGGGGAATTCACCCTCTCTTGCACTGGGACATCCGTCTTCTGCCCTGAGACACTGGTCTTTCTAGTTCCCCAGCCTTTGGACTCCAGCAGTCACACCATTTGTCTCCCTGGTTCTGAAGCCTTTGGGCTCAGACTGAATTATACCAGTGGCTTTCCTGGTTCTCCAGCTTGCAGATGGCATCTGATGGGACTTCTTGGCCTCCATAATAACGTGAGCCAATTTCCATTAAGAAACCCCCTCTTATGTGTCTCTCTCTCTATCCTACTGGTTCAATTTCTTTGGAGAACCCTGACTAATACATAAATCTATTGTTTCATGCTAAGTCTTTAAAATCTACTGAGTGTTTTATGCTTATAGCACAATCTCAGTTTGAACTAGTCCCATTTTAAGTGCCCAACCTCCACATGCAACTTGTGGTTACCATATAGACAGTACAGCTATACAGAGTCCAAGTAAGGAAAGCTAAAAGCATTTGCCAATGTCAGTTGATTTTTCCAGGCTTTGGAGATGTGTTTTCAACATGGGCATTGGAATCGTTTTAACAACAAGATGTCTATAGTCTATCTCAAACCACTAAATTTGAGTTTCTGGGAATGACCTCTTGACACACCTAAGCAAAGAAGGACTTGAAACCTCACATCCCCAGTTCAGCCCTCTTAGAATAAAACAATATAAGCCTGCTTGAAATATGCCTTCTACATATCTCTATCATGAATCTGGGGGGGATAATACGTGGATGATTCTGGGATTTAGGATCCTAGCCACTTCTTGTCATTAGACATTTGAGTAGCAGCTTGGAAAATCATTCCCTGTTTTCAGTTTTTCTGCATTTGTAGCTTGATTTTAAGTGATGCAATGGCAAAAGGAATTAATTTAGCCAGAGTGATCATTTTATAATACATATCGTATCATGTTACTCCTTTGCTTAAAACCCTCTATGAACTCCACCTCCCTCTGGGCAAAAGCTAAGCCCTTACCATGGCCTGCCATGCCCTCCCTAATCTGGGCCTCTTCTCCCCATTCCACACCCTATTGTTTCTCTCGCCCTATTTTCTTCTCTTCTTCCCTTTACTGTTCATTCTACTCCATCCCTAATGACCTCCTTATGTTCTCTGAGCACCCATATAAGACTAATTTCTAGATTGGGCCCAGGTATCAATATTTTTCAAAAGTTGTATCTGCCAGGGTGAGAAAGAGTTTTCTAGGGCAATGTGTGGATTCCATCCTCCTAAATATGTTTTCTCTCAGTTGAGCTTTGCAGCCATGAATTCAAGGTCACATTTTTGAACTAGCACTTTGAATGCAAATATCCTAGGAAGCTATAGCCATCTGCTAAGATAAGGACATTTGAAAAGATGACCACTTCTGAAAGGGCACATCTGAAAAGATGGCCCAGGGAGTATCTAGAAGAACACAGTGTCCTCCAAAGCTTATGATGGTGGCTACCATTTGCCGGGACATGTCCGGTCACAATCACAGCTGTAGAGCAGGGATGTAGTTATTTCAGCATGGGAGATTTTACAGGGGCTGTGGAAGACATTTACATAGCTTACCCATTAGGAAAAATCCCCATGAAGCACTTACAGAAGGAGTCCCTTTAAAACACTCAAGGCAGTTAATAATCCATGTTAGATACTCGATGAGTTAAAGATTGCACAGGTCACATGGTCACAATCGCCATCAACCTTCATGAAACTTCTCGCAGATTTCTTACTTCTTGAGTCATGCCCCATTGCCTAACCTATCACCTCAAAGGCAAATTGCTATGAATTGCCCATCCCTAACCTGAAGCTTCCAAAGAGACAGAACAGGGGCTGTGATCTGCCGCCGTTGGGGGTAGTGTCTCTGGTTAGCAGGCAGCCTCCTGGCTCGCTACAGGCTTGGGTCAGTCCTTTTGGAACCAGCCACCATCAGGCTTCTCAGCCAGCCTGACATCGTTCCCTTCACGTGGAAGTCGGGAGTCTTGCTTTCTGCTTGCCATGTGAGATTCGTGGAGGGAAAAGATACATGGATCAAGGCTCCAGTGGCTCCAGATGGAAATAACCTTTTAGCCTTTTCAGAGCTTCAAGGACACTCAAGGGATGACCACACAAATGGAACTTGAAGAACTAATCTGTATGGTGTAGGATGAGCGCAACCTTTGACACATGACTGATAGGAAGCCTAGTTTTCAATGAGCTTTGAAGGTGAGATGTTTAAGCTGCTTTGTTGAGCTCCTCCTCTTTCCATTAAATTTGGTTTCAAGAGGCAGCTGGCTTTAGCAACACGATGACAATCGGCTGATAGAATTTTAGGAGCTGTCAGAGGGCTCAAGCCTGTCAAGATTGCTGAAATGCTTTCTTTTAATTCAATTTAATTTTTCTTTGTGTATGTGTGTGTTATTGGTATAATCAGAAAAATAAATCTTTGCCAAGAATGGACACGCTCTGTCACTGGTGGTAGCTTACATTGAACTCCAATGCCTTATTTTATACATTGGCTCTGTTGTGTTGCTCTGAGAAATGTTAAAAAGAACGGGTAAACACTTGAGCTTTTGTTTCCAGGATTTAAAGGAATCATTCTAGGGAGAATTTTTTTTCTTGGGTGACCTTTATTTTGGGGAACTGCTGCAGGCTTTCTAAAAGACTCTTTGTTTTTAATATATAGTTTCAGGATTATACAATATATCAAGGGTCTTGCTTTGCATTTCTTTCACATCATCATCTATATGCGGATAAATAATCTAACAAGTAGGGAATGATTCTAGGAAAACTGGGTTCTAATCAAGAAATTTCTGATAAATTTCAAAATAACAGTAGATCTAAATTATGTAAAATATATATTTTTGGTCAGGGACACACATTTCTAGTGCTAGTACTGATGAATGCTATTTGAAGTAAATTTATAGTTAGTTGTTGATGTAAAAGAATGGTTTTTTCCCCTTTATGTATATTTTATGATGTACATTAATTCGGTAGTACATTTACAAAATGTGTAACTGAATATATAAAGGTACATAAATTGGGACTCATGTTTAACATTGTTTTTTTTTCCTTTTAGAAATTTGCAGCCTAAGATTCAGGGAAGCACTGCCTAGCAAGTGAAAGCACTTACTTCTAGGTGCTGCTCCCTGAGTCCCTCCCTTGAGCCGGGATCCTGGTGCAAGCAGTTAGACTTTTCTGGAAGGACCTCAATGTGCCTCTCTAAATATTGCCAGCTCTCACATTTCCAGTGGCTGTCCACTGCCCTGCTGCCCTAAAGAGGCTCATTGTCTCCCTGAAACAGTTACAAGTCAGTGGTTAAGGGCACAAGTGTTAGAGCAAAATTGTCTATGTTCAAATCTTTGCTCTGCCAAAGAGATGGGTCACTTTGAGCAAGCTACTTAATTTATCGATGCCTCAGTTTTCATGTTAGTATCTCCCTTATTGGATTCTTGTGTGACTAAATGAGTTAATTAATACACTTAGACAGTGTCAGGAGCTGTTATCATTGCTGGACCTCCCTGGTCCCAGCTGTAAGCCTGCCAGTTACTATTCTGTGCCTACCAGCTTCCTCTACTGTGTGCTGCAGCACTGCTGCAAACTCCTCTGCTCACTCCCTGCCCCATTCTAGCGGTCAGGCAAGTTCCTGGACCCAGATCCCCGCAGTTAATCCTAATCCCGCTGCAGTGAACTCTTCCATCCCTGACTACACAAGGAACTAGAAAAGTCTAATAGATGATTGATTTATTTCACTTGCGATTAAAAGACAAGCTATTCAAACTGCATTTTCAAGGTAGAGTTTTCCATGCTGGGTCTTGACATTCAAAAACATTTTTTAGGGAATTTCTTTTTTGATTGTTCCTTGGGATCCGTAGTCAATTGATCCTGAAATTGCTCAACTCTGGGGAAAATTAATCTTACATGTGTGTGCAAATGGGATATTCTCCTAGAAACTCTTTAAAAATGCTGTTTGTGTTTTTGCTTTCAATTAGTGTTTGCGAATAGCAACCCGGTACAATGATCAAAACCAAACTGATTAGATTTGACAGGTCAAATGTTGACTTGAATATTCTTTTTGTAGGCATTTATAAATTCCCACTCACATTTTGCAGGTCAGTAGAATGCATTTGTAAGGATGTGTGCTCTGAATGTCTGAGAAGACCCTTTTTTAAATTTCTTTCCATGGTCTTTGTTGTGGTTCAATTGCTCAGGAAATATTAGTGATTTCTCAGAAGAAGGTTGCTTGGGACACTGAGAAAATACAGAAATAAAAGTGGTCCTCAGGTGCCTGTCTCAATTTTAGAAAAGAGTCTCAGTTACAGGATATATTAAATTCTGACTTGAATTATTTGACAAATAAGACAGCTTTGGAGTTATCCTATCATTGTGTATTTCAAACATTTTAAAAATATTTAGAAATTACTTTTTAAAAAGCGTCAAAGCAAAGGTAGAAAAAGTCTTTGTGGTATTTCATTGCCCAAAGACACAAACTGAAATGAGATCAATTGTGCTTAAGTGGGATGCTTGTCTAGTTTGGAAAGCTAGGTATAGCTTAGGTTGTGAATTTAATGCCACAGGGAAGGAATTTAATGCTACAGAGAAAGGTCAACTAAGACTTGTATGAAAATAACTTTCACCAGTTTTTTTCCTGTTTTCAAGTTGTTTTCTTGTTTCCTTGTCTTTTCTTTTCCTATATTTTTCAGGGATGGAAAACTCACATGAAAAACAAACGTCTCCAGGACCAAGAAATTCAATTTAAAAGTTGGTTCTAGAAAATGCTCATTCATCAAATACTTACCAAACACCTACTTTGTAGCAGAGACTGTGCTGGAGACTGACAATATGGATGAGAAGACATCAGCCCTTGCCCAGAAGGAATTTGCAATTAGACAGCGTGACTTTCATCACAGAGGGTACAAATACAAGAAAGAGAAAGGAAAGCCACGCCTATTTCGGAGACCCAGAAGTGGTAGCATTTGAGCCTATTATTGAAGGGGGAGTTGTCAGAGATTTCTGACAATCATTTGGGTGTTGACTGAGTGCTGATCATATACATGCTCAGTGAGTATATGAGACATGGCTTCTGTGATGGTTAATTTCATGTGGCAACTTGACTGGACTAAGGGTGCCCAGATAACTGGTAAAACATAATTTTTGGGTGTGTCTGTGAGGGTGTTTCCATAAATTAGTATTCAATTCAGTAGGCTGAGAATAGTAGATCTGCCCTCACCAATAAGGGTGGGCACCATCCAATCCATTGAGGGGCCGGATGAAACAAAAAGGTGGAGGAAAGGTAAATTGTCCCTTTTTTTTTCTTGAACTGGGACATCCTTCTTCTCATGCCCTGAGACTCCCCCCACCTCACTTCCTTCAGTTCTTAGGCCTCTCGTCTTGGACTGGGAGTTACACACCAGCTCCCCGTTCCCAGGCCTTCAGACTCAGGCTGAATTACACCATGGGCTTTCCCGGACCTCCAGCTCACAGATGGCATATCATAGACTGTCTTGGCCTCCATAATTGCATAAGTCACTTCCAATAATAAATTCTCTCTTATCTATATTATACTTATCCCACTGGTTCTTTTTCTCTGGCGAACCTTGACTAATACAGCTTCTGAGCTCAAGGACCCGACAAGATAATTGGGAAAAGAAAACTAAGACATATGAGACAAATATGAATAAGAAAAGATAATTTGTTACTTAATGGCAAATGCTTTTATACATAGGATAGATCACTCAAGGCTGGAGGAGTCTTAAAAGGTACTTGAAAGAGGCCAGGAGTGTTGGCTCATGCCTGTACTCTCAACACTTTGGGGGCCAAGGCAGGTGGATTGCTTGAACCCAGGACTTTGAGACCAGCCTGGGCCATATGGTGAAACCCTGTCTCTACAAAAGAAAACAAACAAAAAAAAAGTACACACACACACACACACACACACACACACACACAGACACACACTAGCCAGGCATGGTGGCATGCACCTGTAGTCCCAGCTACTTGGGAGGCTGAGGCAGGAGGATCGTCTGAGCCCAGGAAGTCGAGGCTGCAGTGGGCCCTGATTGTGCCACTGCACTGCAGCCTGGGCGACAGAGCAAGACCCTGTCTCAGTTAAAAAAAAAAAAAAAAGGCAGTGTTAAGACAAAGCCTCTGGAGATGAGGATCCTCTTGAACAAGCAGAAGGAAACGGGAAGGATTCTCCACATGGGGAGAGTGGGAGGAGTGAGAGCCAGTGCTGGGAATGAGCAGCAGTGGACTTGGAACAACGGGGGGCTCCCTGGAGCTGGGATGGAGAGCGTTTGTGATAAATCACAAGAAATGAGGCTGGGCCTACCTAACTGGAGCAGAAGATGCACCATGACTGATGTCCAGAGATAAGGTCAAATAAGGAGTGTGGGCTGGACCATGGAGCGTGTGGAATACCCAAGCCAGAGAAAAGCATGGCAGAAAGCACCATAGAGAAGGAGTCAGAGGCCCTGAGCTTTGGTCCAGGCTCTGCCACCACCAATTACAGGAATCTTTTTAGGTCCCAGAGTCCTCATCAGGGCCACATTATGACTTTCAGGGACCCCAGGCACACTTGCCCTTGTGGTCCCTTTCTTCCATAAAAAAAATTGTGAAAATTTATATTTCATGACAATGTTGGCATCAAGGGAAAATGTGTTAATATTATATATTAAAATATTTTCTTTGACCCCAAAGTTCATTTTCATTCTTCTGATTTCTAAAGAAATTTTAACATATATGTGTGGGCCTCTCAAAACATGTGGGTTGTGTCCACACCACCTAATGGCTAGGCTGGCCCTGGCCCTTATCTGTGGGGAGTGGAGTGGAGTTGGACTCTAATATCTTTACCTCCCTCTAAAAGTCTATAATTTAGTAACTAACCTCTCAATCTGTGCAGTATGGTCAGGCCGGTATTTCCAACATCCTATTATTTGATCTGAAAATAACCATTTAGGAAAAATATTCGCAATAAAAAAAAAATACATTTATTTTTGTGACTTTTAGAATACTAGGTGAAAATCCTCTTACCTCAAAAGTATATTCATATTGAGGAAAAACATTTTCGTTTTTAAAAAGAGAACGAATAGGTTAATTTTTAGAAAGACACATGTGGTCCTTATTAAAAATTCAAACACCACCAAAAAATTGCAAAGAACTTTCAATCACCTCTGCTGCTTTTATAGGAAAAAATAAAGTCATATTTCATAAGAAAGTAATAGGGTGAAGAAACTGAAACAGAGCCAAAGGAATTGCTGAACTTTGAGTGAAGTTAAGAAAACATGAATTCACTGCCTCCTCTCTCATTCTGATGCAAATTTCAAAGTAGTTGGCATGTGTCATGTATCCTTCCTAATTTGTGGTTTGTGGCAATGAGCACTGCCATATTTTGTTGGAGGTTTTTTTTTTTTTTTTTTGGGATGGAGTTTTGCTCTTGTCCCACGGGCTGGAGTGCAATGGCGCGATCACAGCTCACTGCATGGAGGGTTTTTTGGTTTGTTTGTTTGTTTGTTTTTTGAGACGGAGTCTCGCTCTCGCCCAGGCTGGAGTGCAGTGGCCGGATCTCAGCTCACTGCAAGCTCCGCCTCCCGGGTTCACGCCATTCTCCTGCCTCAGCCTCCCGAGTAGCTGGGACTACAGGCGCCCGCCACCTCGCCTGGCTAGTTTTTTGTATTTTTTAGTAGAGACGGGATTTCACCGTGTTAGCCAGGATGGTCTCGATTTCCTGACCTCGTGATCCACCCGTCTCGGCCTCCCAAAGTGCTGGGATTACAGGCTTGAGCCACCGCGCCCGGCCTGTTTGTTTGTTTTGTCATCCATTTCTTTCTTTTCCTTATCAGTTGGCTTTGAGGGAGGGGAATAAAAATGACTTTATTATAGTTTTACTTGCGTTTTTCTGTAATCATTTTAATGTGGTATTTAAGTTGATCAGTTTTTATGAATGTTATGACATACATAGTCTAAGGACTTTACGTTAAACAAGTCAGACCGAGAAAGACAAATACTGCATGTTCTCATTTATAAGTGGGAGCTAAACGATGGCTCCACATGGACACAGAGTGTGGAGACTCAGAAGGGTGTCGGGGTGGATGATGAGAGATTATTTAATGTATTTTGTTTGCGTGATAGAGACCTTAAAAGCTCTGACTTCACCACTATGTAATCCATGCATGCAACAAAATTACCCTTGTATGCCATAAATTTACACAACATTTTTAAAAAAGGACTCAAATGCTTCTGTAAGCCTTGAAACACATAACAGTAGTCTCCCCTCCACCTCCCCACTTCCCAGTCCTCAGAAGTCATCCATTTTTGGCATCAACTTCATATTTCTAAGTAACAAGCTTGCATTGTTCATATATGCTCATATATGTTGCATTGATCATATATGTTGCAAAACACTTGCATTGATATTCCAGTGCAATCTGTTGTTTCTTCATTTGCCTCATTTTCTGCATACCCATGACTAATTCATCCCTTATATCCCCTCACCACTGGAAGGAAACAGAAGTAAACTGTTTCATATTTTTCTTGACTGTTATGGACCAAATGTTTTTGTCCCCCCTCAAAACTCACATGTTGAAATCCTAACCCCCAACTTGACGGTATGAGGAGGTAAGGCCTTGGAAAGTGATTAAGACATGAGGGTGGAGCCCTTGTGAATGGGATTAGTCCCCTTATAAAAGAGACCCAGAGAGCTCTCTGAACTCTCCTTCTGCCATATGAAGAAACAACAATAAGTCGGCAGCCTGCAATCCAGAAGAGGGCCCTCATCAGCACCTGACCATGCTGGAACACTGATCTCAGACTGCCAGCCTCTAGAACTGTGAGAAATTAATGTTTGTTGTGGAAGCCACCCAATCTATGGCATTCTGCTATAGCAACCTGTACCAGTCTATTTGGCACTGCTATCACAGAATACTGCAGATAATATATAATGAACAGAGATATATGACTATGGTTCTGGAGGCTGGGAAGTTCAAGATCAAGGGGATGGCATCTTGTGAGAGAGCCTTCTTGTTGTACATCCCATGGCAGAAGGATGAAGAGAAGGGGACACAGAGAGAGGGAGAGAGAGAGGAAAGAGGAGAAGGAGAGAGAGAGAGCGAGAGTGCACAAAAGGGGACCAGACTTGTTCTTTTATAAGGAACTGACTCCCGCAATTATGGCATTAATCCATTCACGAGGGTGGAGTCCTCATGACCTAAATGTCTCCTATTAGGCCTCACCTCCCAACACTTCTGCATTGAAGATTACATTTCCAGTGCATGCTTTTTGGGGGACACATTCAACCCTTAGCACAGCCCAAAGAGACTAAAGACAAAGATAGTCCCCATAGAGCTCTTCATCTTCCTTGTTCAGTCTATGCTGGTTGTTCTCTAGGTCTGAAATCTGGAGTCTTGTTTTATTATCAGTCCTAATAATTAGGAGTTACAAAATGATTTGAATGCATGTTTTTTCTTCTTTCTATTTTTCTCTTTTTGCTCTCTCTCTCTCTCTCTCTCTCTCTCTCTCTCCCCTGGAGCTGAGACATCTCCTGCCCTTGGCATCAGAACTCTGAGTTCTCCAGCATTTGGACTATATAACTTGTACCAGTGGTCCCCCAGTGTCTGAGGCCTCCAGCCTCCCACTGAGAGGTACACCATCAGCTTCCCTGGTTCTGTGGCCTTAAGACTTGGACTGAGCCATGTTGCTGGCTTCCCTGTTTCTCCAGGTTGCAGAGGGCTGACTGTGGGGCTTCTGCCATAATTGCATGTGCCAATTCCCCAAATAAATCTCCTTTCATATATAGAGATATAGATATAGGTATACGTCTCCTCTTGATTCTGTCTCTCTAAAGAGCCTTGACTAATACAAAGGATTTAGCAAAAACAAAGATGATACTTGGAGAGTAAGTTCTTTTGGAAAACTAAAAAGCTATTACTTATCTTCCAGTCTCTATTGCTACCTAACAGATTGCTCCCCAAACTTACTGGTTTAAAACAAGATAACAAGAGTTATCTCTCATGGTTTCTGTGAATCACAAATTTGACCTCTCTCTATCTCCTTAGGTCATCTCAAGGCTTTTCCATGTGCCTGATCCACATAACCTAGTGCAGTTCCTTGAGCATGGTGGCCTCAAGGGCAGTTGACTGCTTTCCTGGGCAATCAGGGCTTCAATGTTTGCATGGCCTAGTTCCCAAGGCACATGTCACCTTGGCTCTGAAACCTAGCTTTGGAAGTCAGGCAGCATAATTTCTGCCACATTCTGTTGGCTTAAGTGAGTCCCAGGGCTGTCCAGATCCTTGGAGAGGAAAACTAGATATCATGTCTTGATGGAGCAGTGACTTGGCTCTGGAAGCACAGGTGTCAGGAGTGCTTTTGTGGCAGCCATTCTTGGAAAACACAATCTTCCAAATCTTTCAGAGATAAAAGAAGCCCCTCCAGACACTAAACCTTGGGTCTTCTGCCTTATTTGGCTCTGGGGTAGTTGCCCAGCTGCAGGAGTGAGGAGAAGATCGACTTCATATAGAAACTTTCAGCTGATCCTTCTGTTTTTAAGTCTATCTTTCTAGGTGTCAGGGGCTACCCATTTCTGAGCCTTCTAGTGCAACAGAACCTGCTATGGCAGTCCACTATAGCAGCCTGTCTCGGTCCATTTTGTGCTGCTATAATAGAATACCGCCGATAATTTACAATGAATGGAAATGTCTTGGCTGTGGTTCTGGAGGCTGGCAAGTTCAAGATCGAGGGGATGGCATCTTGTGAGAGCCTCCTTGTTGTATCATCCCATGGCAGAAGGGCAAAGAGAAGGGGAGCCAGGCTCTTGAGCTTCTGCAACCCAGAAGAGGGCTCTCACCAGAGCCTGACCATGAGGGTTCCACCTTCATGAATGAGTTAATGCAGTAATTGCAGGAGTCGGTTCCTGATAAAAGCTACTCTTTTATAATTGCCTGCTCTTGAGCTTCTCCCTCAACCAGCTTAGGGGTTGGCTTCCCTTTGTCTACTAAGTGTGTTATTCCTCCATTTGCTTGCTGTCTTTCTGAATGTTGCTGTCCTCTTTGTTTAGATTTGACTTGTACCTTTAAAATTTTTTTGAAATATTTTTCAAGGGATTTTGGAGGAAACAAAGGCAAATAGGTTGCCATTTTAGCTTATTATCTTCATAAAAATAAAGAAAGAAAAACATTGCTGGTAGTGTTCAGAGAATAAGACATTCTCAGTGTATATTGCATGTACTCTGGCACTGTGTTTAGAAAATCTTATTGGCTTTCTACATGAAAAGCCTAGGCATTTTATATCCTCTAACTCTACCTCTCCATGTCTGGCAATCCATCCTCAATAAATAATGTAAAATACTGAAATGCCACTTGCAACAATCATTTACTGCAGTATTATTTACAATAAAAAAATTGGGAACAATTTTAAGAACAGAAATTGAAATCACCATTTCCCTATTGTGAAATATTTAGGTTAAATAAATTTTGGTAAACCCACTGGGTGGAATAATATGTAGTAGTATTTTTAAATGATGAGTATGAAGATCAAGTGGTTTCAAGGGAATGAAATACTATATATGCTAATACTATGTACATAATGATAGTATGGCACATACATTATAAAAATATAAATGGATTTTAGGAACTCAGAATACATTTTCCAACAGTACAATATTCTAACATAGATCAATAACTAAAAATTATTTAGTAGTGAAACCAAATTATAGCACTAATGCCATTAGCTTGGATTCCGGATCTTAGCAGCAAGAGAAACTGCCAGAGGGGAGAGGAAGACAGTTTCCTCTCTTTTTACCAGTGCAGACCTGCTGGTTTTAGGCAAGATCAACAAAGAAAAGAGTATCTTTGGCTGCCTCTTCCTTCCAGTCTGTTACTAACAGGCTTCAGCTCTCTGTTTTCACGGAAGTCATCTTAACTATCTCCTCAAAGCTGGTCCAATGTCTTCCCCACTCCTCAAGTACACCTGGCTCCTCCCTTCAAACTCAATGCTCCTTCTTCAGGACAGCTCTTCTGGGTAAGGACTTGGCCATTTCAATTCTGTCCACATTGAGGTATCAAAGAGATGGTATCACCATCCTCCCAGACCCACTCCTGCTGATTCAAATGATGCTCTAACAGAATAGAATGGCCTAATAGAATAATAGGCCGCAGGACAGAAAGGGAACACGTCAGGAAGTTCAAAGGAAATCAGTTTGGGTGAAGAGTGGCTGGTCTCCAAGCACATTCCTTAAACTATTCCTACTCTCCCATTATTTTTTCCATCTAAACTCATGGGTTCTCTAAAAGTTTAATTAAAAAAAAAAATCAGTGATTCCCCACTGCAGTGGTAGTGGGTGGCTTTGTGTGTGTGTGTCTGTGTGTGTGTGTGTGTGTGCACGCCTGTATGCGGGGATGGTGGGGTGATGGTGTGGTCTGTGATGGGTAGGGGGTGAAGTTGGGGCAGGGCAGCTTTTTATTCATATGGTTGGTTTTTATAAAAAAGAGGGGCCTGCTCTAGACTCTTGGATGCTTGCAGGCTATCCTGATTTGTGAATTCCTTTACTCGTGCCTAGAAGATAAATATTTTATTTGTGTCATAATTTTTACATTATCCTTTGGCTAGAGGAAAAAAGGCTCGTGCTGGGATCAGAGCATGGCCACGTAGTGTAATGCAGTAGCTTGAGCGGCCTGAAGCTCACAGTTGTACACTGAATTCCTCTTTGTAACAACTTTGCAGTAAAAGTAAGGAAACAGCTGGAGCTGACCAATTGCACCCACCCTCCTAGCTCCTTACAGAAAGAGATGTCGAGTTTTAAAAAATTGTTTCCATGTTTTGTTTGGATTTTAGAATTTCCATCATCAGAAGCTCATTATATGTAGTGCGATCTCCAGACTGGAACAGAGAAATTGCCATCCTTCAGCAGCCATCAATCAGTAATTCAAAGCATGAATTTCATCAACAAGAAAACTTACAGGGCATGGCCTGTGTTTACCCCGCAAATCACCTTCTTTGTAATAAGGCAATCTAAAGTGGTCTCTCATGTCAGAAGAATTTATTTGGTCATGTCCCTTGTTTTATTCCTCTCTTCATGTATTCAGAGAGAAGTCTCTGCTATTAACACAACAGCATGGATGTGGTGTGTGGGTGGCGCCCTAAAAACACAAAGTAATATCTTGTTATCTGAGACTTATCGTTAGAAGCCGACAGGTCCAATTCACACCTGGCTCTGTTTTTCTGTGTGTGTGTGTGTGTGTGTGTGTGTGTGTGTGTGTGTGTTTCCTTGCTCAACCAGACAGAGAGGGCCTCAAAAAGAAAGGCAAAGAAAGAAGGGAAACTTCTTCAGAACTTGTAGGACTTAGGCCTGCCCTGAGTCATCAGGGTGATAAGATAGAAAGAGGACACACCGGGCAAGCTGTATTATCTGGTATCCAAGGAACTCACTAATTTGCCATTCTACATTGGACAACAAGCAAGGCTAATATCTTTCAAGGCCTCCTGGGGCATTGGGAGAATAGCCATGGCAAACGGGACCACTGACCATATGTCAGCCTCTTCCTCTGAGCGTATCAGTTTTAAGGTCCATTAAGACTTTGGTAAAGGAAACAGAAGAGTAAGGAATGAATCAGCTATTAAATACCCCTTTTGTGTCAAACTTAGGCCAGGTGCTCTGCCTTGTCTCCGCAGAGTTGGGGATTTTGAAGGTGCATAGGTGTTTCTGAGTTCTTACAGGCACAGGAATTTGAACCCAGAGCCAGACACCTACGGTTTCTTCATGGAGACATTTTCCAACTTTAATGGAGATGATGGTTCAGGATGAGGGAAATCTTTCCAGTTGTCCGAAATGCTCAAATAGGAAGAGGGCTGCCTCATGTGGTCCCGAGCTCTCCATGAACACAGCTTGGATCTGATCCAGTAAGTGTATAATAAAGAGGACATTATGCTAGTACATATGGTGGAAAAAACACTAGGCTTGGAGTCAGGGACCTAGGATTCCAATTTCAATCTGCCATTTACTAGCAATGTGATTTAGGATGATAAACTTAACCTCTAGAAGTCTCAGTTTCTTCATGTTGAAAATAAAGGTGATTATATCAATGCCTGAATGTTGTTGTGACGATTAAATAAGGTAAACTATGTGAGCGCACTTAGTTCAGTGCCCGGCATAACAGGAAATGTTTAATAAAATGTCAGTCGAATATGAATGAATAAAATATTCCTTTTAACCATAACACACTTTGATTTTGTGACAAAAGGGGCTTCCTGAACTTTTAACCATTTAGAGTAATTGAAGAAGTGTTGAAATCAGAAACCCAATGACATTTGAATGTTAGTGCAAAAGATGAAAGTCTGAGTAATCATAAATTCATTATACTAATAGAAATAAAAGTTTTTTGGAATAGTCCTTGATATTTTTTAAAGAAGTTATTAAGTGTTTGTCATAACCACATGTGGTTTATGATTCAGGAGGTTGTTGTATGAGGCCACAGAAGATAACCTTTTTGACTTAGTTAATAGAGGAGGGGGATTATAAACTTGTTTTAAATTTACAACTTGATCTACTGGTTTAATTTGACTTACAGGACTTAATTTATATTTTTAACTGAATTTACAGGATTCCTTTATAAGAGACTTTTATTAAGGAAATACAAAAGTCAACAGGCTAAAATAGACCTATTTAAAAGGGATTTAAATCAGATTACTTCAATAGTAAAGCTTTAGAAAGCATTTTACTTATATCCTTGTTAATCTCTGAAAACTAAAAAATTAATCTCTGAAAACTAAAATACTTCTTCAAATATTTGGGTTACATTTGGCTTAGACATGAGAAAAATCTGGACTCATTCATCTGAACAGGAGTTGTCATCCTTAGTAATGGGGCGGAGAATGCAGAGAGACTGTTCATCACCTGGGAGAAGAGGAAAATTTTAGGTGCACTTTCTACAACGTAGCAGTTGCTTTTTATTTCTTGAAACTCTATAAGATACTCAAGGAACCAACATGATTTGCTTGAAACTCTATAAGATACTCAAGGAACCAACATGATTTGCAATAACAACCTCAAGAGGATGTTTTAGAATCCATGCTTATTTAATCTCAAATGTGTTTGCTGCTTTAATGATGTTCCAGGCCAAATGATTCATGCCAATTCCATGACAGAGACAGGAATTCAATCAGGGCCATGCATTCAAGGGTTGGCTGACTATGAATACAGCACTGCATGTCATGAACTAGTATAACTCTGAGGTCTAAAGTCTTGCTGGACTGTTGTGAGCACAGAACTTCTGGATAACCCATCTCACTGCTGTACAGAGAGACAGGCAAGCGCTAATGTCAACAGCTGGAAGGGAAAAGCTTTTGCTGTTGGTTATGGCAACACTAACAACTCAGATAGAACAGTTCTGTCTAGGATTTCCTGGCAGCTTTTGAATGACTATGGTTTATATTTTGCAGGATTCTCACTAAAGAGGCTTTCAACTTTGGGACCTCTGACTGAGTGATTAATAAACTTAATAATAATTTGCATTTTATAACATTAATGCTTTTCAAAGCACTCTCACATCCATCAGCTCATTTGATCCTCACAGCCTTGTGAATAATGAATTTTATATAATTAGTGCAATTTATAAAGAAACAGAATGCCTAGTTAGGATTGTTCACTTTGGTTTTTAATAAGGTTGAAATTGGAATTCAAGTTATTCTTGTTCCTCTGTTCTATATGATATAAGCTTCCCTCTTTAATTGGGATAAACTCAAAAAGTACAAATTTCTCTTTTCTTTAAACAAAATTAGTTTAGAATAGTGTTGTTTGTGTTTCTGGTCATAAATCCAGGGTGGAAAGAAATAGAAGGTGTGAAAGAACATTTTGGTGCCTTTGAGGATTGCTGAGAAATGATTCACATAAGGGATAGAATTTAGTATTTTTCTGTAAGCTATACTTGACCAAACTCCCTAGGGAGAAGCACAGGAAGTGAGAATGGCCACTGCAGTAGGTAAATCATAAGTCATTTGTACTAGTCTAAAGTAAACAAATTTGCATTAGTTAAGGTCTAAACTTCAAAATACTGAAATAAAATTTAGTAATGTTAAAGTTGATAAAAAATAAGTTTTTAGAAGACCTCTTTTAACAAAAAGCAAAGATAAACTTATTTACGTGTCAATTTATTTTTAATTTTTTTTTTTTTAAAAGAGATGAGGGTCTCACTGTGCTACCCAAGCTGGTCTCAAACTCTTGGGCTCAAGCAATCCTCCTGCCTCAGTGTCCCAAAATGCTGGAATTAACAGGCATGAGCCACCATGCCCAGTTTACATATCAATTTGTTGATCTATCTTTGAAGTTGTATCTTTAAAGTTATCTTTAAGGTAGAAATACTCAAGAAGAAGGTGTCCATTAGGTTCATATAAAATTATCTGGAGGTGGGAGTAAGTGAAAAAACTGCAAGGAGACGTGTATTTTGAGAAAATCATATTAATTATTAGAATAAATTTTTGAAAAATGGAAAAAATTCCCTACTGTTTTCATATTAGAAATTAAAGAAGGCAAAATCTCATGAAATATTTTTGGCTGGTGGAATATAATTTGAAAAATAGTTAAGCTGATCTAAATTTTAATATATTTTGTCCACTATTAATGTCTAAAGCAATTCAATTTTGTAATATTAAAAGCAAATAAGTAGGCTGGGCATGGTGGCTCATGCGTGTAATCCCAGCTCTTTGGGAGGCTGAGGTGGAAGGATACCCTGATGCCAGGAGTTTGAGACCAGCCTGGGCAACACAGTGAGACCCTGTTGCTACAAAAATTTAAAAAATTAGCAGGGCACGGTAGCGCATGCCTGTAGTCCCAGCTACTCTGGGGGCCAAGGTGGGAGGATCACTTGAGCCCAGGAGGTCGAGGCTGCAGTGAACCATCATTGCACCACTGCACTCCAGCCAGGACAACAAAGTTCAAAGCCTGCCCCCCCCCAAAAAAAAAAAAAAAAAAAGCAAATAAGTATTTCTTGCAAATATCAATTGTATTATTTCAAAGACAATGCTTTAAAACTTTTGTCTTTAGGCTTTAATGATATATGTTTTCCAAAGAGTCTTCTCCCTTAACCCAAATCACATCCTCGGAATTAGGTGCAACCCACCACTATCTGCCATGCTGCCCTTGGACAAGACTTGGAAGGTGTCCATGGGGGTCTCTCACTCGGCCTTCTGGCTTGCTTCCCTGTGTGTTGCAGTTGGTTCTATCTCCTCCATTGCATTCCCAGACTAGTCTTATTCATCCTGTCCTTCCTTGCTGGCAATCCACTGCTTCCCCCACAGCAGACTCTTAGTACATGTTCCCATATTTCACTAAACTTGTACTCAGTGTATATGAAGGAATAAAATTATTAATGATCAAACTGCTTGAACTTACTTCATTCACACAGAATGTAGGATGTTAAATTGTACTGCCAATAATTTAATTTAACTGAGAGTCTTTGCCTTATAGAACTTGAATACTGTAAAAGCCACCTTATATTTAGTAAACATATCCCTTGGAAGAGTAGCTAGAAAATATTGTTAGTCAAGTTAAACATTTCACTATATCCCGCGCCCACTCCTCTTGAGAAAATGAAGATAATACATTTAAAATGCCAAGAAAAGGATGGCTCGGAGAGAGCATCTGGCTCTTCATAATTTATTTCCTCAGGATTTGGTTTTAAGTAGAAAAAAATAAAATGCCTATTTATCTAAATCAAATACTATTATAACCAGTTGGAATTAATAGAGGTAAAAATACGTGAGTGAGTTCAAAGCCAGGTTGACCTATAAAGTGGGTAAGCTATAGGATTATAGTCTGAGGCTTGATCATTTAAGAAAGTAAATTTCCTGTAGCCAAGGAATGCCTGGAATGAGTCCAGTTTCTAAGGCCAGAGCTGCCTGTTGGAAATGATAAGTGTGCAAAGCAGTTGTGAAGTGAAGAAATTGCATGTCAGAGGCAGGTCTTCATGGCCCATAGACGTGATGGAGTACTCAAGGGCAGCGTGGACATTGGTGAATGGACCTGCTGGCAGGGCAGCCAAACATGTGAGCAATTTAAAAGCAAAACCCTCAGGACAATTTATCAGGCGGTTCCTTTTTGGTTCACAAAAGAAATGTATAGAGTTTCAGCTCAAGTCATGGAGCTAATATGTGGGAAAAGATAAAGAGTGGTATTTCTGTGAACTTCACATTATTTAGAGTTCTGATCATTGCTGAAGAACAGGAAATAAAAACACTCAACAGCATACACAAATAAAACACTCAGGAAAAAAAAATCAGTTGTGTTCCCACACTGGTGGGGATTAGAAAAGGGCACACACTTGAAAAATAAAAGTTATTTATCCTCCGACCAAAGCCAAATCCAAACACTTTGTCCTGTATTACATTTAGACAATTTTACAGAGGACTTGCTTTTTCCCCACTGAATTTTTAAATCTCTTTCTCTAAGAAAGTTAATTGACCAGGTTTTCTCAAACATCTGGGACCCCAAAGAGAACCTCTGGCTAGGGGGAATGTTATTTTATCACCACAAAATTCTATAACAAAGCCACTTAAACTTGGCAGCTATCTCTGCAGCTTTGACTGTTCGGAATTAAGTCAAATTATTTTCTTTTTCCATACATGTCTGTGGACTTCTGTCCACTTACGGATTTTCATCCATAAATATTTTCTGACTTTTTGGCTCTTCCTTCTGTCTTTACTTTTTAAGCTTTTAAGCAGATTATTTTCATGCGCTACGGTATTAGGGTTATCTAGAGGGACATAATCAATAGGCTATATAGATATAGACACATGAGAGGGGATTTATTATGGGAATTGGCTCATGCAGTTATGGAGGCTGAGAAGTCCCATGACACATTCTCTACATGGTGGAGACCCTGGGGTGCCAGTGGTGTGGCTCACTCCAAGTCCAAAGGCCTCAGAACAAAAGAAGCCAATGGTGTAACTCTTAGCCCAAGCTCAAAAGCATGAGAATCTGGTATAAGTTCTACAGCCCAAAGGCTAGGGAGCCTGGAGTTGCCCAAAAACAGTGTATCTCATCTCTACTAGATAGATAGACACTACCACCTTTTCTCTGTTTTTGTTCTCTACAGCCCCTAGCAGATAAGATAATGCCTTCCCACACTGAGGGCAGCTCTTCGCCACCTCATCCACTCAGACTCACATGCTAATGTTCTCTGGAAACAGCTTCACAGACACACCTCAAACTAATGCTTTAGAGATTTCTAGGTGTACGGGCTAAAGCAGCTCCTTCTTGGATGCTAATCCACCACGTTGGCTTCTGAATAACCCAATTCCAGAATGCCACTAAGTTTTCCACTCTCTCTACTGTTTACCACTAATTCTGCTCTTGGGTAACCTGCTTCTGAAGCATGTAGACCCTTTCTCTATGGTATATAAGTCCTGGGTCTGAAGGGGTAAAGGGATCCACCGTCTCATCTTGTAGATCCAGAGACGTGGCTTCTGTTGATAAGTTCAATTTGTTTTTTTCTTCTGAGAAACTGGCTTTGTCAGACTCTTTCTTTGGCCTCTCAGCTCCCTTGGACTTTGGAGGTAGGCTTGCATAGACCTGCTCACTATGGAACACTAGGTAATCTTAATCCAGTCAAGTTGACACTTAAAATTAACTATCACAGTTATCATGATACTTTCAAATTGCATCCTAAGGTCTGAAGATTTAAGAACTATATTAACCATCACAGTTATCATGATACTTTCAAATTGCATCCTAAGGTCTGAAGATTTAAGAAATATATGAAGAGAGAAGGGATATTTTCTCTTCTTGAATAATTCTCTAAGAAGAAAAGAGAAAAAAAAGGTTTCTATTCTTGTTCCTTTGGGCCTTCTTCCAAATCTATCAAACCTCCTGTTCCAACAGAAAATGAAAAAGCAGCCTGTGAAAAGTTTCTCTCCGTACTGATGTGAAAGTGTCTTCCAAGCTGGGATTATTAGGCTGGGTAGGTAGACCTGAGAAAAAATGGCCATTGTCACTAACGGCTTAGCTGGTTTCACACAGGGGTGAAATTCTAAGATGCATACTTCCAACATTTCTCTTCCTTCTCTCCCTACTTGTTTACATATTTTGTATTAATTAATTTTCTCTCCAACCTGCTCTAAAAGGGTAGACCACGGATTTCCTCTGTCCCTGTTCCATAATGAGAGCTGTGGTACAGAATTTGTTCAGCCTTCGAATCCCTTTGGCAAACCCACTACCTCGCATCCAACGAGGAATGTTTCTCTAGGAGGCAAGATAGAAAATCGTCTCTTCCTTAGAGGTATAATGTGGACTTAAGCCTGAGGTCTCTTGCAGCAAAAAGGAGTCTGTGACCTTTCTTTTCTTTTTTCTATTTTTTCTTCTCTCTCTCTCCTTCTCTCTTTCTCTCCTTCCGTCCTTCTCTCCTCCTCCTTCTTTCTCCCCCTCTTTCTCCTCTCTTTTCTTTCTCTCTCTTCTCTCTCCCTCTCTCTCTCTCTCCTCCCTCCCTTCCTTTCTTCCTTCCTTCCCTCCCTCTCTCTCTCCCTGTCTCTCTCCCTCTCTCTTTCTTTTCTCAGTCTTGCTCTGTTGCCTAGGCTAAAGTGCAGTGGCACAATCTCAGTTGATTGAAGCCTTGACCTCCTGAGCTTAACTGATTCTCCCATCTCAGCCTCCAAAGTAGCTGGGACTGCAGGCATGTGCCACCACACCTGGCTAATTTTGTTTATTTTTTCTGTAGATACGAGGTCTCACTATGTTGCCCAGGCTGGTCTTGAACACCTGGGCTCACATGATCCTCCCATCTTGGCCTCTCAGAATGCTGGGATTCAGGTGTGAGCCAGTGTGCCTGGCTATCAGTGCTTTCTTGTCTCCTGATGGGCCTTGAGTCAGGAAGGGATGCAGGAGTTACTAAGGTGACCCAACTTGGTTCTTGAAAGGACTGGATACATTGCGCCAAGACTTGCCCTAGTCACAAAACCAGTGGGATACTGTTGGGTGTTGTTTCCGATTGCATCTTCCAGAATCTCTGCATACTCCTCAGTCCTTCAGGGCTTCAGAATACTTTTACTGTGACCAAAATTAAGTAGAGATGACATTTTATGACACTGCCATTGCTCCTGAAGTACCGAAATGACAATCCAGTACTCAAGGATCACCAAAATAATGCCAGTTAGGCATTTGACATTTAAAGCTATTAGGGAAGGATTAAAGGACAACATGAATTAAGTAAAAACAAAAACACAAACCAAAAAGCAAAGGGCTGCTAAGAATGAAAAGGGACATTTGCTGTTGGACTTCTGTGTGCCAGATCCTTCATGTGGAAATTCATTCACATTATTCCGTGTGATTTTCAAGGTATCCTTAAGAGGTAGGTACTATGTATTCCGGAAGATAAGGCTCAGCGACAAACAATTTTCCTAAGGTTCCACAATAGGTATGTGAGAAAGATGGATTCAAACTGACATCTAATTCCATCCTCATTTCTAGTTTGGGACTTGAATTTGCTATAAACAACTTCTTCTACCACCTTAATAATACAGATTATAAAATATTAGCTAATTTCACAATACTCATAGGGAGAACAGGAGACCTAGCTGGAACACAGGGAGGGTGGCACGTATTTGTGTGACTGCAAAGGATGGAAACAGTGCAATGATTGAATGACCATTCAAATCTTGGTCACTCAGTAGTCCGGTGACTTTTATTCTTCAAGTTTTATCTAAGCAATAAACAAATGAATGCTTGAGAAGAAAACAGAACTCCCTAACTCAGAAAATGGTTTCAGAGTGATTAAAGAAACACATTTTTCATCTGCAGTCCTGGTTTAACATATGAACATGAACATTTTTATAGTTAAAAAAAGTGCAGATGAGTGAATTTGGAGATATCTTTGTGTCTCTGGTTGATAAGTTCTTGCTTAACTTGGCTCGGTGAAAGGATCATAACGAAGAACTGTTTTCAGCAGCCTGGGTGATATCCAATGCACATGTATTCCTATCATATATTCTAGACTTGCCTGATTTTGTATCTGTAAACCATTAAAATGCTTTGGAAATTTCAGTGTAGTCAGATTCAACTATACATTCAAGACTTCTTGGCACATCAGGTGTTCAATGAATGTTTGTTCAATAAATGAGTCAATAAATGAATACACCTTACACTTAGATGTGGCAAAAAAAAAAAAAAAAGAGTCTCCGTTGAATTCTTGTATCCTATTTTTATGATAAATTCTGCATCCAGTAATATTCTAATTTCTTTTTACTCAATCACAATAACCAAAAAAGCTTTTAGACTAGAGGCTATGCTTTTAGTTGCTACAAAATGAAAGGAAAGGGAATCTTGCTTTTTACCTGTATGTGCACCTTGGAGCAGGTTACTGCAACCATCTCCTTCTTGGTACACTGGGAGCGACAGTAATAGCAACTATTTCACCAGGTTGTGGTGGGGATTAAATGATGCTAACACAATTAGAAAGCTTACCACACTGCCTAGCAGACAAGTTCTCCATAAATACCAGCTGCTATCCTTGTTAAGAGCAAGAATTAAGAAAATGGTAGAATTTTATTAGCATTTGTATTGTTTTCCTAGGAAGCCAGAAGTCTGAAAGCAAGGTGTTCTCAGGGCTACGCTTCTTCCAAAACTTTAGGGAAGAATCTTTCCTTGGCTCTTCTAGCCTCTGGTAGCCTCAGGAATTCCTTGGCTTGGGGCAGTGTAACTCTGATCTCCGCCTCCGTCTTCACATGGCTTTCCTTCTGTGTCTGTGTGTATCTCTGCGTCCCCTCCTCTTCCTATGAGGACACACTCATTGAATTTACGGCCCACCCTATCCTAGTATAACCTCACCTTAACATAATCACATCTGCAAGGACCCGACTTCCAAACAAGGTTGTATTCTGAAGTTCCAGGTGGACATGAATTCAATCTACTATGGCATTCAACCATGAAAGGTAAACATAGAAATTGCTGCCTCTGCTATAGGTCTGTTATTTTCCCTCTTGCTTAAAAACACAGAGAAGACACACAGAGAGTGTAATGCAAATTATGTTTCTAATTTCTGGTTAGTAATAAAAGTGACACTGATAATTATAAAATTCTTGAGTGTTTTGGGATCTGACTCTCCAAGAAGGAGCAGTTTTAATGTTAGAAAATTATCCTTGGCATGACCAAGCAACTATCTATTTGGTCTCCAATAATCCTGAAGATGACAGACCCACAATTAAACCTTCCATGTAGTCTGGGATGATTCTACCGTCAGCCTCAGCCAATGGGGTGCCAAGGAATTCTGCATTGGAAGGGACCTACCTCCGCTGAGTAAACTGCTGCTCATTGGTGAACATGCTGAGAAGATGGGATGCTGCAGTTATCTGCCGACAGATGAAGAGACTGCCTGCATGGTCTAGTTGTAAGGTTTCCAGAACGCCCTTGTGCTATCTCCAAACCATGAAATGTTCCCCAGTCAGCACTCCCAGGCAAGTAGCCCTGGGAGAGCTAACACTTTAACTGGTGGTCAAATCTTTATGGATCTATTTGAAGAACGGCTCTGGGTCAGGTGTGGTGGCTCACATCTGTAATCCCAGCACCCTGGGAGGCTGAGGTGGGCGGATCACCTGAGGTCAGGAGTTCGAGACTTGCCTGACCAACATGGTGAAACCATCTCTACTAAAAACACAAAAATCAGCCAGATGTGGTGGTGGGTGCCTGTAATCCCAGCTACTCGGGAGGCTGAGGCAGGAGAATCACTTGAACCTGGGAGGCAGAGGTTACAGTGAGCCGAGATTGTGCCACTGCACTCCAGTGTGGGCGACAAGAGCAAAACTCCATCTAAAACAAAACAAAACAAAACAGAAAAGAAAAGAAAAAGGGGGCCAGGCACGGTGGCTCACGCCTGTAATCCCAGCACTTTGGGAGGCTGAGATGGGCGGATCACGAGGTCAGGAGATCAAGACCATCCTGGCTAACATAGTGAAACCCCGTCTCTACTAAAAATACAAAAATTAGCCAGGCACGGTGGCGGGCGCCTGTAGTCCCAGCTACATGGGAGGCTGAGGCAGGAGAATGGCATGAACCCAGGAGGTGGAGCTTGCAGTGAGTAGAGATCATGCCACTGCACTCCAGCTTGGGCAACAGAGCAAGACTCCGTCTCAAAAAAAAAAAAAAAAAAAAAAGGAAAAAGGGTTCTGGAAGGAGATTTGGATAAGAGGTTAGAGGAAGTCCCCTTCCTGTATGGTTTCGGTTAGTGGGGAATAGTGAGTATCAGTATCAGTGCATTATCTACAAAACAGAAGAGATGATCATGAGGAACCTGCTCAAATCCAGCCCCGTCTTCTTAGTTCAGTGAAGTGACAAGACATGGTAATTTCATTTACACATTCAACTGTACACTCCAGCAAAAGAAAGGGAGAGAGGGAAAGTAGTATGGAATATGGAGAGACAGAGACAGAGACAGGGATTGATGTAGAAGTAAAGAGTGTGTTTACGGTGAAGGGAGAGGGAAGAAGGAGGAGAAGAGAAGAAGAGGATGATGTAAGGAGGATGGGGATGAGGGGGAGAAAGAAAGGAGAGAAAAACAGAGAGAATTCAAATAGTATGGGTGTCTGCCCACCATTCTCCTGGATGGGCTAATACTATACAGGGGCAAGACCTCACTGATCTGTCCCCCTGGGCTATTTTGGGTCCCACGCCTGTTCTAGTGTGAGCCTCTCACATAGCTGAGTGTGATACTAGTGTCTTGAGGTTTTTATTTTCATGCAGCCTGACCCCAACAAGGCAGCCCTTCCTCCAGTGCCCATCTGAAGGGTGGTCTCTTCAGCTGCTTGTGGAAAATGAGTTCTGCTAAATGTACTGAGATTTTAAAATGTATTGTTAAATGTATTGAGATTATCAAGGGCAATATAAGTATATAAAATTTTCACCTGACCATGCTAGTCCAATCCAGAAAGTACAACTAAATGGTCTAACAATATCTAATAAATAGCTAGATATTTTATGACCAGAGATAGTTACCCCTCAAATGTCTGGGGTAGGAACTCAGCCTCCTATTACTATTTTTCCAAAGAAGAAAAAATAATGATGTTAGAGGAAATACATCATTGTGCAAAGACTGGAAAATATAGCTAAGCAAAAACAAAATAAGAAGCATGCACACATATGTTTATTGCAGCGCTATTTACATAGCAAATACTCAGAACCATCCCAAATGCCCATCAATGATAGACTGGATAAAGAAAATGTGGCACATATACAATATGGAATACTATGCAGCCATAAAAAAGAATGACTTCATGTCCTTTGCAGGGACATGGATGAAGCTAGAAGCCGTCATTCTCAGTAAACGAACATAGGAACAGAAAACCAAACACCACATGTTCTCACTCATAAGTGGTAGCTGAACAATGAAAACACATGGACACAGGGAAGGGAACATCACACACAGGGGCCCGTTGTGGGGTTGGGGGCAAGGGGAGAGAGAGAGAGCAGTAGGACAAATACCTAATGCATGTGGGGCTTAAAACCTAGATGATGCAGCAAACCCCACGGCACATGTATACCTATGTAACAAACCTGCGCGTTCTGCACATGTACCCCAGAACTTAAAGCAAAATAAAGTAAGAAAAAATACTAGTATTTTTATCCTCCTGGAAAAAAATAACCACAATTAACATTTTGGTGTGTATTCTCACGGTTTGTTTGCCTCACCTCTGTGTGTGTGCATGTGTTGTTTTGTATAAACATGTAATCCAGCTGTGTGTGGTAGGTGGGGCCTTGCTTCATTCACTTGGCAAAATATTAGGGACGTTTTCGACATCTGCAAGCATAGACCTATACTATCAAAGGAAGGCCAGGGAAGGCTTTGCCCAGAGCTCATTCTTTGGCCAATGCCAAAGCTCTTCGTAGAGACTGAGCTGTTTGGCTGAAGCTTGAGGTGGGGATCACAGGAACTGCTGTGCAGGCACCAGGATACCTGGGGAGTGAGGTCCAGAGCAGAAGCAGCATCAGGCTGGGAGATCCTTCCAGTCCCTGACGGAGCTTGCCTCAGTGCAGACAAAGCTTTCCTGGACAGCTGCGGGATTCCTCCAAAACAGTACTGCTGTCATTCTACCAAGTCAAGGAGGTACTTGATTCAGAAGGATGCTCATAAATGGTTTCCAGTATGTTTTGCAGTCTTCTATTTAAATTTTTTGGTTAAAGCCACTAATTGAATCAAATGAAAACTCATTCTGCTAAACAGATAATAAGGAAATATTTAGATGTCTTTTGTGTAAACATGTTGAAATAATGTCAAAGGCAACACACAGGATTCATTTAACTTTATCTGCAATGTGAGCTCAACTGGGGAGGATAGGCCCCTGCCTTTCTATTCATGACTATTGCCTATTAACCTCCAGAGGTTTTGTGTGAGCTACTGTGTTTAACCTAACTCTCCAAAAATAAAGGGATGGTGATTTTCTTTAAATTGGTACTTACATACTGGAATCTCTCAGGCATTAGTGCTTACTTGATTGCATTCAGACATTACTTTGGCAAGGAAATGACTGCATTAAATTAGCATCAAGCACAATGAATGGTAATTGCAAGACTGTCATTTCTACAAGTGCAAAATTAATGTGTTCTGCAAACCCACTCCATTGTGTGCCACAGGAAAATCATGGAACCATGTTGTTCTGAACAGAAAAATGCACTGTAATAGCGCTGTTAGTGTGGTATGGTATTATTCCGCTATAGTGTTCCTTTCCACCTTTGTTGTTGTCTCATGCTCATTTTTCATACCCTGTCTGGCCTAATTTGTATGCTCATATTATAGCGCTGCCAGACAGTAGCCTGGATGTACAGAGAATGTTATGGAACAATTCCTCCTTCTGTGTGTGGCATCTTGCGTGAATAATGCCAGTGTAAACAACCCTCCATGTATTCATCAGAGTCTGAATAGGCTACTTATGTAAAGCTTCTTATTAAGAGATACATCAACCGTTCAAAGAAAACTTTACCCAAATGCTATACATTCATTTAGAAAGAGAAGAGTGATTTACACGCATTTCAGTTGTAGCTTAGGAAAAGCACCAGCTCCTCCTCTCTTCATCCCTCATTTATATATGGGAAATTAAGCTACAGAGCAGTTGAGTAAATTTCTTCTTCTGGTCATGCAGGATCACAGGGTATAGTTCAAATGATAACATGCATATGCATTGGGGCTCTCGTACTCTGCTCATTGGCTCTGCGGGGATTAAAGGAATTATTCAAGACTAAAAGAACCAAGTAATAACAGATGCTCTAAGCTGACCAATTAGATGTGGTTTTTCAATATTTCTGCCGTTTAGCTTAGGCTGAGAGCCATTCAAAGGCATCCTGAGTAAGAGTGATAATAATGATGTTAATGACTGACCAGAGGAGCTTTCTGGTGAGTATAGCTTGATAGTCTCTTAGCAACTGCAGGGGGTGGGGGCATCAAGACCACTGGGGTGCACTGGCTGATTCACTACAGCAGTTGACTGATCAATTGATCTATTGGAGATCCTAACATGGGAGGGTCAGTCCTGAGTCCCCTTTTGGAGTCCACCTATTTTGACCCTCACCATAAAGATGTAATGAGGCTGTCTTTGTAGTGTTTCAGGCAGTGAATAATTTGCTGGAATCTGGAAGAAATTCTGCACCGTACACAAAGCTTCTCTCATCTTATCAAACAAAAATGATTAGGAAATGATTTTGGTTGGAAACTTCCTACCTGAGAGAAAAATTCTGATCATCTTAACCTCAGAATAAGGCACACTCGTTCACATATGAAAAATCACTAAATAGATGATTTGGGCTTAAAAAGATGCACAAAAGTGGCTCTGGAAATGGGTTCTGCCTTACCTTTGTTGCAAAATGTTCCATCATACGCAGTATTAGAGCAATCGCAGGAGTAACCGTGGTATCTCTCTAGGCATTTGCCTCCGTTTTCACAGTTTGTTCCATAGCTGGTGCAATGGCCTGAGCATCCGGATATGAACCCAGATGTGACCTTTGCTCTTTCCTCCAGGTCAAGTGTCACCCCATTCATCCTCAAGGAGCGGATGCAGCCCAGGAAGCCCTGCTGGCCCCCAGCACCACCTGGGAATGACAGAAGGCACAGAGTTCAGAGGGAATAACCTTTGCTATTGCTTAATTCTTCACATTTTGAACAACTGTGGTAGGAGATGAGACTGCATAGTGCATCTAGTATTGCCACTTTCAAGTTGGTCTTATCTAAATAGAGAAAATTGAAGCTTTTCTCCCCTTAGGCTAGAATGCCTAATTAAAAGAGCTGTCTTCTAAGAAGCAACACATTTGCTACAGAAATAAAATATTTGGAGATGCACAAAAATTGTATCAGCTGTTTTGGAAGTCTAATCTGGTTTCCTATAGAAAAAGGGTTTACAGAAATCTCTAGATTCTTTGCTCTTTAATCTCACATCATTGAGTTCTGTAGCGTTACTTACTGAAAAAATATAAAGGCAGAGACATGAATGTATTAGCATAGTTAACAAGTCAATTAGTTGGAAGGCATAAATTCGTTTGAAATGTGATTGTAGATCCTGGTTCTTGTCTCAAGAGATGCCTTGCTTTTAAGTTCATGTCAAGACTACCCAGGGCTCCTTGTCTCGGGTAGCTAGAAGTTGGAACTGATAACTTTACACAGAAATCAGCTTTACCACATTTACTGCTAGGTTAGATCGGATTTCATTGCTTCTGTCTAAATGTCATTACAAGACATATAGCACAACAAGCACATTCACTGTGATTTTTGGAGTAAGTTATAGAGTTAGACTGAGGTCCATGAGCATGAAAATATTAAAATATTCCCAAGAAATCTCATAGAAAGATTCATTGAAGCATTCTATCACAAACGGATTTAATTGTGTCTGTAGTATTCTTAGCTATATATTTTTTAAAGCAGCTGGTATAAAAGGAGGAACTCAAATTTATATACATGTTTGTATCTTAGAATAACAACCTTTCTGGAAACAAAAATGAATCATAGGAAAAACTGTTGAAAGAAATAGGTGATGAGGATTTAGAAAAGAAGATACCATTACTAAATATAAAACCCAAGTTTCTCTTTCATTGAGGGCTACATACTAGGCACTCTATTAAGCAACGACTTATCAAAGGAGATATTATTTACATTATTCCCATTGTACAGATGGAGAAACTGAGGCTTAGAGAAGTTAAGAAGTTTACTCAAGGACTCATAGTTCCTGAGTGGCAACTGTATCAGATCTGTCTTATTCCTAAGGCAACAAACAGGGTTTACTGTCTTCAACCCTGTTCTGTCGAGAAGAACTTTCAAGTCAGGGGCCTCATAGATGTACATGTTTCTGAGATGTAGATTTGGATGTCTTTAAAAATGGAGTAATCAGGCCCGGTGCGGTGGCTCACGCCTGTAATCCCAGCACTTTGAGAGGCCGAGGTGGGCGGATCACGAGGTCAGGAGATCGAGACCATCCTGGCTAACGCGGTGAAACCTCGTCTCTACTAAAAATACAAAAAAAATTAGCCGGGCGTGGTGGCGGGCGCCTGTAGTCCCAGCTACTCGGGAGGCTGAGGCAGGAGAATGGCGTGAACCCGGGAGGCGGAGCTTGCAGTGAGCTGAGTCCGGCCACTGCACTCCAGCCTGGGCGACAGAGCGAGACTCAGTCTCAGGAAAAAAAAAAAAAAAAAAAGAGTAATCAGTAGGGTTACTGGAATTCAGGTAAGATCGGTAGGCTGGGGATTGATTCTGATCACTTACCCTATTATCTTAAGAAAAGTCATAAACTCCAGTAGTTTCATCAGACAGGACTGGAAGTTCAAAGGCTTTAGTGGCAGAGATGAATTAGCATCTGCTTAAACCTGTAAACCCTCATCAGTGAAGTGGCAAATGAGTTGCTCTACCATCTCTGTAAACCAAAGTCTTGCAGTTTTCTCACTAGGTGACACATTGATTTGAATCATGACTCTTTGGGAGTATTTGACTTCTTCTAAAATATTTGAATAGAGAAGTGAAGAGAGTTCAGTGCCTTTTTTGATCCAAGCTATGAGATAGTAGATGGCAAAAGAAGTTATTAAAAACAACTACATTGAAGGATTTCCCATTTTGCCATCTGCTTGTCAATGGGGCTTCACACCTCTACGCTGAAGAGAATTAGGGCCTTTGCCTGATTTGGAAGAATTTCAACCCACTAGTTACTCTTTGTGTGTTAGAATTTCAATTTGGCTTCTATTATTTTAGCCATTATGGCTTTCATCCTTGCAATAAGGGCTTTCCAAAAGGCATTTTATTAAATAAATGTCTGGCCTTAAAAAATTTTCATCACTAGTCAATTAAGACAATTATATCCTATCAAAATATGCTAAAATGTAAAAATCATTTTTAGATCTCCCCATCTCTTTTTGCCTGATGATCAATGTAATAGTCATTGTGGCAACCATAAATGTACTGAGAAGCAGAATACAAAACAGATTCTGTTATGCTACTCAGATTTAACTACTTTCTCTTTTAGGGAACAGCCTGTTTTACTTTTTTTCTATGAACATACATATGTGTAAATAAAAAGGAAGAAATGGGATCATAATATACACATTGTTTTGAAACTTGCTTTTTGCACCTAACATATCATGAAACTTTTTTTTGTGTGTGTGTGTGAGACGGAGTCTCGCTCTGTTGCCAGGCTGGAGTGCAGTGGCGCGATCTCGGCTGACTGCAACTTCCGCCTCCCGGGTTCAAGCCATTCTCCTGCCTCAGCCTCCCAAGTAGCTGGGATTAAAGGCGCGCGCTACCACGCTCAGCTAATTTTTGTAGTTTTAGTCGATGGGGTTTCACCATGCTGATCAGGCTGATCTTGTACTCCTGATCTTGTGATACCCCCACCTCGGCCTCCCAAAGTGCTGGGATTAGGGGTGTGAGCCACCGCACCTGGCCTTTGAAACATTTTCCAAGCAATAAACGTACAACTAGAACATCTTGCTTAGTATCTGCATAGCATCCCATTCTGTGAATGCACGATCACTTATTTTGCTCTCGCACCACCATTGGACTTTTAAGTTTTTAAAATTTTCCACCTTATGATACTATAATAATATAACCTTTATGAAAATCTTTACACACTTGTCATCCAGTTTTTCCTTAGAACTGGTTCTTTAGAATTAGTTAATCACACTTTTAAGTCTAATTGCTAGGATGAAAGATGTATACATTTTAAAGGTACTTGAAATATATTTTATTGTAAGAAGAATTTACCAATTTCTAATTCACCAGTAGGGTATGAGATTATCACCTTCTCCACACAATTTTAATATTGGTCAGTGTCTTTTTGTATTCATGTCAGCCTGCTTGACGGGGACAAAAAGCGTTCACTGTTTAAATCTGCATTGCCTCGAATACTGTAAGTTGAGTAATTTTAATGTTTTCCCTTTTCTTATTTTTTGTTGCTTTGTGTCCTTCACTTTTTGCTGGGAATAGAAGAGAATATATTTCTTATTGATTAATAACAATATGAGCTTTAACTCTCTGTTATAAATAACTCTTTATTGCAACTGTATCTTTCCAGTCTGTGTCTTTTGACTTCTATATGGTGTTTCTTTTTTTATGAAAGTTTTGAATGTTTTTGTAGTCACACCCACCTGTTTTATTTGTGTGATTTCTGCCTTTGGTCAGAGGCTTACTTATAAAGACCTTCTATAATACAAAATAATGTAATTATTCAACTATGTTTTCTTCTAACATTTTTGTGATTGTGCTTCTCTCCACATGTTAACCTTTTGCCTCTCTGGGATGTATTTTAATTTGGAAACAATTGGTATTTCATGGATCTTCAGCAATGACTGAAAGTTTGAAAAGACTCTAAATGAATGTTAACACGATGAAGAACGGAGGTATTTTTCAAAGGGTCAATTGGCAGAGCAAATAAATCTAGAGTATATCATATTTTTATTATATCATTAAGGCAGATATTTAGATCTATTCAGGGATACTTAATTATGTATGTACATAGAGTTCATTTCAGAAAGGATTTAGCAGGGCAGAGTTTTCTCATTCTGTTTCTGTCTTGATTCTTGGGTCTTTGGTCGTCTTGGGTTCTACGTGGATCCATCTCTCTTCCTGTTCTTGTGTTTGTGCATCTTTCCTTCTCAGGTTCATCAACTGTTTCTACTCAGTTGTGTGGCTTTCATCAAATTACATAATCTCTCTCAGTATCAGTTTCCCCGTCCACAAAAAAGGAGGCTCAACTAGATGGTGTCTCTGACTCCTTCCAGCTCTGAATTGCTCTGGCTCACAGTTTATAAGCTCTCTCTCTGGGCCTGTGTCTTTTTTTCTGAATTTCAGTAAATACTCTCAAGTGCTCTTAAATCTCTTCCTTGCTTGCTTTTTCTTTCTTTGTACCAATGTCTGACTTTTTTTATTGTTCCCTCTTTTAACTGGGTGTACCATATGACTGTAGTCTAATCTGTATTTGTTGTGTTTGTTAAATAAAGCTTTGCTCACGCCTGTAATCCCAGCACTTTGGGAGGCCGAGGCGGGCGGATCACCTGAGGTCAGGAGTTTGAGACCAGCCTAGCCAACACGGTGAAACCCCGTCTCTACTGAAAATACAAAATTAGCCGGGGGTGGTGGCACACGCCTGTAATCCCAGCTACTTGGGAGGCTGAGGTAGGAGAATTGCATGAACCCAGGAGGCGGAGGTTGCAGTGAGCTGAGATCTTGCCATTGTACTCCAGCCTGGGCAAAAAAGAGAGAAACTCTTTCTCAAAATAAATAAATAAATAAATAAAGTTTTGTACTCCCTCTTCATAATTTATAAAGCAGGTGAGTGAAGTGCCATTTCTCTCTCTAAAAAGGAAAACTAAATAAATTAAGGTATTTTCTTGCTTAGGTAGTCCCCGATTTATTTAAATGGGACAGTGAACCAGAAAGTACTATTCCTGATCTAGTCGATATGAAGAAAAATCTTCTGTCCTGAAAATGGTCATTATATATTATGTAAAAGACATTAATGCACTAGAACCAGTGAAAATTATTTGAGTTCCACTTATGCGCTCTGTAGAAATAGTTCTTGGTGACAAATGTCATAAGTTTAAATTATAGGTCTTCAAGGAAAAACGCTACTTAACCTTTGTTAATTAGAAAATCAACACATTGTCATTGGAGAGAGCCCCCTGCCATGCAAGGGCTTCACGCGCATTAGTTGGACCTGTGATAATTATCCAAGGGGAGAGGTGGGTTCAATTTGTAAATCATTTTTTCATGTGAAATGCTTTGCAAGTATTGCAATTAAAGATTAATTATGAAAATGCTGTAACTACCCATAATGAATAATACAACCATAAAATGCACAGAAGATTGGGGCAAAATAATCAGTTATTAAATTATACAAAAAGGGCAAAAATAATAATCAAGAGGAATTATAAAAAATACACTGTCCTCAAACTCTGAACTTAATAGTTTTCTAAGGAGCTAAGTTGGGTCACTGAGTACTTTTGCCCAAAGAGACTGGCCACTAATTCACCATAGAAAGGAATCACACTAAAGCCCACACACATAAAGTCTAATTTATTCATTCAAAAAATATTTATTTCGTGCCTACTATGAGCCAGGCCCTGTTTTAGATGTTTTGTTTGTCTGCTTCATAGTAATGAAAAACACAGAAAAGTCTCTGCCCTTGCACAGCTTATATTCTTGCAGGGGGAAAAAGAAATTTAACAACAAACTCAATAAGAAAATCAAATATACTGTGTGTTAGAAGGTGGTAACCTATGGAGAAAAAAGTCAAGCAGGGTTAGGTGGGATCAGTTGGAGTGGGGTGGGGGAGGCTGCAATTTTAAGTAGGGTGGTTAGGATAGGCCCCACTGAGGAAATGACAGAAAGGGGATCATGAGCTTGTCCATGGAGAGAGAGCTCCAGGAAAAGAGGTAAGGGGGTGCCATCCTGCAAGTAGGGGAGGCCCGTTGGAAGGGAAGGAGGGGTGAATGAGAGTGGCTGCAGGATGCTCAGAAGAGCAAAGCTATTGCATGATCAGTCCATGAGAGTGGCTGCAGGATGCTCAGAAGAGCAAAGCTATTGCATGATCAGTCCATGAGTGAAAGGCACCAGGAAAGCCATTTCTAAAATGATAATGAGGACATGCTTCTTGCCTGCAGGAATGTGTGTGATCACAAAGAGCCGCACGATGATGCCAGGCACAATTTGATGTATGGGACGCAGCAAGCAGGGATGGGGAAAGCATGAATTGTGGTCACAAAGATCTACTTCTGTGTGTTGGCTTCACTGCTCATGGCGTGTGAGCTACCCAGGTCCCATTTGGGGCTCAGTCTCCTTACGTGTGGCACTGGTATAACAATATGCACCTCGTAGGAGTGTGTTAATAAGAGATAATGCACCTCTTTGCACTAGTTCTAGTTACTGGTAGCTGTTATGATTATTGCTATTATTGAGTACAGGCACATTCTATAGAAGCACAGAGTTGGAATAAATGAAATATGGCTGAGATGCTACGTATATAAATCTGATACCAGAGGTATCAGGAGTGCTATGGACTGAACTGTGTTCCCTCTAAATTCATCTGTTGAATCCCTAACCTCCAATGTGATTGCATTTGAAGATGGGGCTTTTAAAGAAGTAATTAACATTAAATGAGGCCGTAAAGGTGAGATCTAATCCAACAGAATTGGTGTTCTTCTAAGAGGAGGAACAGACACTGGGGATGCTGCATGGAGAAAAGATCAAGTGAAGACACGGCAAGAAGACAGCAGTCTGAAAACCAAGAAGAGAAGCCTCAGAAGAAAGCAACCCTACCGACACATTGATCTTGGACTTCCAGCTTTTAGAACTGTGAGAATGTTTATTGTTTAAGCCACCATGCTGTGGTGTTTTGTTAGGGTAGCCCAAACAGACTAAGACAATGAGGAAGTGTTATCAAGCTTGGGCTGATCTATACCTCCCTGAGAAAGTGACCTTGGGGTCCCTCTTCTCACTGTACTGTTTCTGTGGAAAGTACAGAGTTAGAGCCAGGCATGGTGGCTCACACCTGTAATCCCACCAGTTCGGGAGACCAAGGCAGGTGGATCACCTGAGGTCAGGAGTTTGAGACCAGCCTGGTCAACATGATGAAATTCCATCTCTACTAAAAAGAAAACACAAAAATTAGCCAGACATGGTGGCACATGCTTGTAGTCCCAGCTACTTGGGAGGCTGAGGCAGAATGGCTTGAACCCAGGAGGTGGAGCTTGCAATGAGAAAAGATTGCACCCATGCACTCCAGCCTGGGTGACAGAGTGAAACCCCATCTCAAAAAAAAAAAAAAAAAAAAAAAAAGCAAGCACGGAGTTAGGATGGGTGTTGTTGCTATCTTATCAGCCGTGTAGTGCTGTGTCTGGACTGGAGTGCTGTGAATTAGCATAGAGGTCTTGAGCCTGCCACTAAATGGTATGAGTGACAGATGGGAAAAAGAGCTAGGGCTCCTCCTTGTCTAGTGACCAACCCTGACCTTGGCTCTCTGGCATGGCAGCCAGGCTGCCCTGGCTAGGTCAGGGGGCAAAAGCAGCTATGTGTTTAGGCAGGCTGGGCCTTCCCAAGTTGCAGTTCTGTACCTGCTATTTCTCCTGTTCTATATGCTACCATTGTTTCTTAGGTCTGAATCCACAACATGAACCTATTAAAAAAAAAAAAAAAAAAACCTACGGTGGGCTGGGTGTGGTGGCTCATGCCTATAATCCCAGCACTTTGGGAGGCCGAGGCAGGTAGATCACTGAGGTCAGGAGTTTGAGATCAGCCTGGCCAACATGGTAAAACCCGTCTCTATTAAAAATACAAAAATTAGCCAGGCGTGGTACGCACACCGGTAATCCCACTTTCTTGGGAGGCTGAGGCAGCAGAATCGCTTGAACCCGGGAGGCAGGGGCTGCAGTGAGCTGAGATCACGCCACTGCACTCCAGCCTGGGCAACAGAACAAGACTGTGTCTCAAAACAAAACAAAACAAAACAAAATACCTGTGGTGTCAGTGCAGGTGTGTAAAATATAAACCCAGTTATCTGGTTGAACTGAGAACAGCAGAATGACCAAGAGTCTTCAGTGGTGGAGAGAGTTAAAAGGAAATTGCTCGACACTCTTTAGTGCAGAGCTGCATGATTGACAAGTATTGATCAGTGGTTTCTCTGTCAGCTAGATATTGGAGGGCAAGTATGAAAAAAGCTTTCACATACTGAGAGAACTGGGGTTTGGAAAATTGCTTTTTCAGCTGACGCTCATGAGTGCTCATTCATAACTCCATCAATAGGATAGATTTTTTTCAGTTCATCATTATTGCATGGATTTTCTCGTGTCCTCAGAGTAAAGGACATGCAGAACATGTGAATCCAGACTATTAAACTAGAAGAAAGCTTCAAAATAGAGACCGAAGGGACACCGGGTTTAGTATAAAGCACTCCTGTGTGTCTAAACGCAAAATGTTAGGCAGTGGGGGTGGAGCTAAGTGGTCTGATTCATTGTAGAGGCTATGGTGGCAGGATGAACATAATAAAATATTGGCCATTTCAAAAGCTAATATTAATCAAATACTAAATGTATCAGATACTATTCCAGAACTTTACGTGTGTTTACTCTCAGAGTTAGATGTTATTATTATCTCCATTTTACAGACGAGTGAGCTGAGAATAAGAGTTCATTTATTTGAGGTCATATAGCCAGTAAGTAGCCAGAGCTCACAGCCAGGCTGGCTAGCTTTGAAGCCTGCACTCTTACTATGCTCTGGCTGCCGTTTGAGTTTTGGGCTTACATCATATGAGGCACTTTCTTCTCCTACCTCTGATATGCCTCTAGACATTGCTGTGCTTAGGCATAAAAAATGCTGATAGAGTGATTGATACCTGAGGCAAGACATTCACTACCTGCCGGAACACTACCCTTTTTTTTTCTTTGAGACACGGTCTTGCTCTTTGGCCCAGGCTGAGTGCAGTGGCGCAATCACTGTTCACTACAGTCTTGACCTCCTGAGCTCGAGCAATCCTCCTATCTCAGCCTCCTGAGTAGCTGGGATTACAGGCACATGTCACCATTCCTGGTTAATGAAAAAATTTTTCTTTTAGAGACAAGGTCTTGCTATGTTGCTCAGGCTGATCTTGAACTACTGGATGGAAGGGCGCCTCCTGCCTCGGCCTCCAAAAGTGTTAGGATCACAGGCTGAGCCACTGCACCTGGGCAGACCATTGTCTCTAAAGCTATAAGGATGGCTGAAGCTGAAAGGGGAAATGCAATACTCACAGAGCCAGGAATGTCAATGCCAAATTCATCTCTAAGCCAACAAACAGAAGACACTTTTTTGATGCTGTCATTGAGATCATATTTATTTCTTAGTGCAAAAGCTCAATACTACAGTTTTGAAACCAAGGCAGTTATAGGCTTTGGCCACTGCTAAAATGGTGGATGATGGATCCTTTCTCTAAGCTCAGTCTGACAGCACTGATTTCAGAAGCCATTGCTTTACAATGGGACCTACAGTTCCAAGTTGCATCTGAAAGTGAGGATATGAGAGAATAGAGTGCTAAACCACTACTTTCTAGTTTGATCCAAACTTCAAATTATTAACAGCTATTTTAGTAAACTTTGATAAATCCAGATGTCAAATACATCAGCCTAGAACTCTTGTCTAAATACATTTTTGCAAATATCTTTAGGTTATTATTCATATTATGTGTCCTGCTGGTGAGTTTTGTCAACTTTGAAGCAAAATAAGCATCCTCTTTCTGCTGATCTTAACGTATCTCTCCCTCCCCCTCTCCTGTCTCCATCTGTCTCTTAAAGTCCTTATTTAAAACATTCGTATCTAGTCTTTTTTTTTTTTATCCAGAGGCAAGAATCCCTGGTGTTATTATCCAAGCTGGCACCTTGTTCTCTTCACTCTCAGACTTCACACACAAGACTTTACAGGTGCTAGTCCCAGGTCAAGTCTGGGACGGATCCGGGAGGGATTAGTATAGC
Source organism: Theropithecus gelada (assembly GCF_003255815.1). NCBI lineage: Eukaryota > Metazoa > Chordata > Mammalia > Primates > Cercopithecidae > Theropithecus > Theropithecus gelada. The sequence goes on along the minus strand of NC_037670.1, from coordinate 172,533,807 downwards.
TCTGATGACCAAACCTCATGGATGTATGAGCCCTCCAATGCAAAGGGGTGGAGGAAAAAGAAGAGAAGTTTGGGGATTGAGGAAAAGGGAAAAGAGAGGGGAGTTGGCAGAGAGGCTGAGAAAACAGAAGAATGGAGTGTCTTGACGTCAAGATTTCAAGGAGGTGACAATCGTTAAATAAGAATGACAATCAGTGACAAATCAGTGACAACCGTTAAATAAGAGTGAGAGGTCAAGGAAAATCAGACAACAGTAAGAGGCTATTGGATTTGGTTATTTTTGAGACAGACACTTCAATATAGTATTAAGATGCTTATTAGTGGAGGAATGGGTAGTGAGAGGCTAGATTTTGTTGGTGTAGATACACCACTGGTTTAAGAATCAATGACAGTGGAAGATGGCTGTCCCCTGTCTAGGTGGGAGTGACGTACTTTGAGGTTGTGCATGTGTATGGGGAGGTGGGTGAGGGGCATGGGGTGGAAACAAGAAAGGGTTGAGAGGGATGAAAATGCCAGAAGTTTGTCCTGAGGCAGGAGTTTTTCTTTGCCCCCTCAACTTTCCAGGAGGAGTTCAGTGCAGGCCCTGAACTTTTGCTTTTCCTTGTAGGAAGACAATAATAAAGAAGGCATTTGGAAATCTCAAGGGAATACACTTGAACTCAGAAGGCGAAATGACAGGACCTTGGAGGACAGCAAACACTATGAAATAAGGACAAGAAGCAGGGCTGAAGACACAGAACCAATGAGAGCAGAAAACCGTAGGGTTTGCATAACAGACACCTTCATTATGGTGCCGACATGAAGCGGCAGCAAAATTAGCAGAATCATACCTTCCTGATATTGGAGACATGGGACAATGACAAACTATAGGAATAAGAATTAGTTGGAGATATTGAAGTGAAAAATCTACAATTGTCAAAATAAAGATATCCTCGGAGGGGCTGAATGGCAGAACAGACAGAGCTGATGAGCATTTTTGTGGGTTGGGGAGATGGAAATTATATACTGGTACAAGGAACAATAAATCAAGAAGATCATGAACACATATAACTAGCAAAATAGACTTCAATTATCCGAAGCTATCACTGAGAACTATTGATAGAAATTCAGTAAATAAAGTTGTTTTACAGTAAGCTAAAGTAAATTTATTATTAACTTTTAAAAATAATTTTAGTGTAGCCTAAGTATACAGTATTTATAAAGTATGCAATAGTGTACAGTAATGTCCTAGGCCTTCACATTTACTTACTATTCACTCACTCATTCATCCAGAGCAATTTCCAGTCCTGCAAACTCCATTCATGGTAAGTGCCCTATACAGGTGTACCATTTTTCATTTTACACCATATTTTTTCTGTGTTTAGATACACAAATACTTACCATTGTTTTACAACTGCCTGTAATATTCAGCACACTAACATGCTGTACAGGTTTGTAGCCTAACAGCAATAGGCTATATACCACACACAGAGTCTACGTATGCAGTAGGCTATGCATAAGTACATACTCAGAAACTGACAGGTCAAGCAGTGCTTAGGGAAATTAGGTACACACATACTCTATGACTCAGTAGTTCTGGGGACACACACAGGCATACACGCGCACACACACACACAAGACATCCTCACACAGGTGGCAGACAATGTACATAAATATATTCCCTGGAGGGTTATTTGTGGTGGCAGAGTTGCAGGAAACCTAGGTATTCATCATTAGGGGATAGAATAAATGATGCGTGGTAAATACACATAATGAAGCGCTATGCACATAGTATTCAGAGAACTACACAAATAGATCTTAACAATGTAAGGCAGAGGGAAGACAGTAAGAAACAGAATGAGATCTGTAGTACAATGCCATCTATATAAAGCATGGCACACAAGAGGCAACACTGAATTTCCACAACGATATGTAAGCTTTGAACGGATATATAGAGAGTGGGACTAGAAGGCCATTCATAAAATACATCTCAGTGGGTGCAGGCGATGGCGAGAGGGCAAAGCTGGCAATGGTGAAGAAAAAACATAATAAAGTGAAATTAAAATGAAAGAGGAATATTGTCAGGATGTGACAATGGGACCGTGAAAGGAAGAGAGACCCACGCAATATCCTGCACATCAGGGGGCCTCAAAAACACGAAGGAGGAGCAGAAACAAAACTGTGAGATGAAAACATGAAAGGCAAGCATCTAACGGGAAACAACCCTGTTTATCTGAAGGCAGGATACTAAAAGTGGGCCTCTTTTTCTCACATTCTTAGTGTACTGTGAGAGGAACTATGGGGCTGCGAGGACCTATCCTTTCTTCAATATTTGTGTCATTGATATTAATTTTTTTATTACAGTCTTTTTCTGTGGGACAGTTGCCATTTATTATCATGAAGTTTAGTTCAGTCCTTATTGGAAAGATAAAAAATCTGTATGAGAAATTATTTGATATATTTGTTGAAAAATAATTTTCCATATTGATTGCAAAAGTGGTACCTTTACATTAAAATGTCTTCTCTGCATCAGACCATTCCAATTGCCATGAGAATGTTGGAAGAAAGACCGGAGTCCCTGAAGCATTTGGTTTTGTGACACATGGGAAGATGAATCTTTACTTTCTCAGGTTCAGAATGTACATCATAAAGTTTCTACCCATATAACATAGTTAATGGATTATCTTTTAGTTAGTTGGGAGCTCAAAAGACATTAAAAGTACACTGTTGATTTGATTATTTGGGAGCACATTAAAAAAAAAGCAAAAATTGTCCAGGCGCTGTGGCTCATGCCTGTAATCCTAGCACTTTGGGAAGCCGAGGCCAGTGGATCACGAGTTCGAGAGATCAAGACCATCCTGGCCAACATGGTGAAACCCTGTCTCTACTAAAAATACAAAAATTAGCTGGGTGTGGTGGCGTGTGCCTGTAGTCCCAGCTACTTGGGAGGCTGAGGCAGGAGAATTGCTTGAACCCGGGAGGCGGAGACTGCAGTGAGCTGAGATTGCACCACTGCACTTCAGTCTGGCAACAGAGCAAGACTCCGTCTCAAAAAAAAAAAAAAAAAAAAAAAAAAAGGCGCAAACATGTTACCTATCATCACTCACTTCCTATGGTAACGCTCTGACTAAAGGGTAGCTGGAATTGCAAAAGTCAGTTAGTTTTGATCCCTAAAGGGCAAAGGGCAGAAATCATCCATGGCAACTATAAGTGGGAAGGGGCCATCATTTGCCCTTAGTGGGGGTAGTAGGTGGAGATGGTTCTATTGAGAGGATAGCAGCTGACTCGAGTGTGGTGGCCCGGCAGGTTCAGAAAAGAATAGAGGGCTGGTAACCCTTGCAGTGAACAGCTGTGAAGGAGAAGGCATTTCTTGGAGGAGCCTCTATATTTTATTTGTACTTTTTGCTTTGCATATAGTTGATTTCTATTTAGTAATTTTTTTTTTACTAGATTTTGCCCAGCAAATTAATTTACTCTTTAATGTATGACAATGGTTTCTAATCATGACATCACTGCCTATTTCTATCCCAGAGAGAACCAAGAACTAGTTACAAGGGTTGAGGCAGAAACTCTGCATTAGGATTCCAGCCAGCATCACAGCTACTGCCAAACAGGCAAGACCTCAATTTGATATCAGGAAGACTGAAAACTATGCTCAGGCTCTAAACTGATCTGAAATGCTGTCTTTCATAATATGCTGACTTTCTCTATGACTTTTTCTTTTCTTTTTCTTTTTCTTTTTTTGCTGCTGTTGCTTCTGTCATGCTTGATTTCAGTCTGTGGTTCCTAGTAAAAAGATATTTCCCAAGATGGCAAATATCATCAAATTTTGAGAAAAGAATTCTGGAGAAGGTTTATAAGGAAAAATACCTTCTTGCTTTGGAAAGGAGATGATCTAATTTTGAATATGGATATTAACCCAGAAAAATAACAATCACTTATTTATTCATCCAAATGTTCGCTCAGCAAATATTTATTGGGTAACCATTGCCCAGTGGTTATTGGACCCTATCCTTGGTCTATGCTGTATGTAGTTTACCTTCTAGGGTGAGGACACATAAATAAATATTTTCATTTATTTCTGAATAATAATAATTTTCTGGGGGTTCAACACCCTCTAGAAGTTTCCCATTGATTACTTGGTATATACCCTATGTAAATGAAGAAGATGAAGTCAAGTGACAAAGTCATTTACTCAGTATGCACCCTATGTAAATGGCGAGGACGTTACTGGGTGTGTGGTGTAGGTAAATGGAGAGGATGAAGTGAAGCTACACAGCCATTCACCTTCCTGTCATTGCTGAAGAGTTTCCATTTGACTTAGTTCCAGGAAGTCAGCATGAATCAGCCTATGTTCTCTGCCTCCAGACCCTATTCTCCTGCCTCAGATGCATCTGAGGGACAGTCTGGAGGTAGACTCACATGGCTTACTATTGGATAGGAAGCGATGAGGGAAAGAGAAGAAAGAAGGGGACGAAGGAAATCAGGGGTAACTCCAAATTTGGAGTGGATGGGTGGATTGGATGGTGATGCCATCTACCGAGATGGGGAGGGCAGTTGGAGGAACAAATTTCCAGGAGGCATCAAGAGTTCTCTCCCATCATGTTTATTCTAAGACGCTCATTTAATATCCAAGTTGAAACACAAAGTAGAAAGTGGGATAAGTGGATCTGGAGTTCCTGAGAGAAGTGAGGCCTGGAGATTTAAATTTGAGAGACATTGGCACAAATTAGTATCAGAAGCCATTGGATGGTGGGCTGAATGAGATCATCCAGGACAATATTCGGATGAGAAGACAGGAAGGCTCTGTGACACTGCAACGCTTAGTGGTCAAGTGGAGGAAGAAGAGAATGCAGGAGAGACTAAGTGATGGCCAGTGTGTTAGGAAAAATAAGCAGGACAGCACACGACTGTGGAATCCGTGGGAACAAAGTATTTCAAGAAGGAGAGCAGGAGAGATGCTGCTGAGAGAGCCTGGAAAGCCCAGAAGAATATGTCCGAGACGAGACTTAGAGATCCATGCTGACTTTGATGACTTTGTAAAAGTTTTATCAAAAGAACGAAGAAGGAGAAGGAGAAGAGGAAGAGGAAGAGGAAGAGGAAGAGGAAGAGGAAGAAGAAGAAGAAGAAGAAGAAGAAGAAGAAGAAGAAGAAGGAGGAAGAAGAAGAAGAAGAAGAAGAAGAAGAAGAAGAAGAAGAAGAAGAAGAAGAAGAAGAAGAAGAAGATGATTTCCATGTCATAGAGACTCTCAAGGAAGAAGTCTCATTCCCTGAGAAGAGTGCTTTGGCATAAAATTCTCATTAAGTCAAACCCTTTGTATCTGACAATGACTCTCTGCCAGCCTAGATCTTTGCCATGGTGACTTTGTAATCTGCAGAATACCAGCCAGGGCTGCCTGATGCCCAGATTCACCACTGCCTGTCAACCGTAATCTCTCCCACAGACTCCAAAAGTGGGAGAGTGCTCCACAAGGGGCCGGTATTGCATGTGGGGCGTGCGAATCTTCCTTGGGATGGATTCTCCTGCACGTTGTGGGAAGCTTTGGGAGTACCCAATGTCACCGCACTTTTCTACATGCCCCCTGGGCCACAGTATCATCTCAGCCAGGGGACGCTGGTATAGGCTGACCAAGAGGGCCTGAATTTTGGCTTCAGCTTGACTAAACTTTACATAGGACCCACCAACCCATCTAATTCCACCCGGACCAGACCCCTGACATTGCCTTTTAAGAGTACTTACTTACTTTTGTTAATTCTTTCTCTGCCTTTTGAGATGCACATTTTTTAAAAAGCTGTCAGCCAGTTTTACAACCAGGAATGGCTTTTTCAAAAACTTGGAAGATAGCACTCCATCTCCCAGAAGCCACGGAAGGGTGGGAGCCTAACTTCACAGGATGCCTGGCTCCAAGCTGTAAAATTACCTCTCATCATGAAGATCTGAGCAAGTTTACTTTTCCTTTGGGTAGAGCCAATTAGCAAACACAGACACTCTATGATCCCTCCCATCCCAGCTCTTAAAAACGTTCCCATTGTATTTCAGTGAAATTAAAAAAAAAAAAAAACACACAAAAAATCAAAATAAAGAAACAAAATTCTCCTGCCCTTAGCTGAAGTGGAGGTGAGCTCAGCTGCATTCTGGCTTCTCTATCCTGTCACAACAGCCCTGAATGAAGATCTTCCTTGCCTGTTCAACTTTGTCCAGTGCAATTTTTGCTTTGACAAGAGGAATGATTAAAGTGCTGAGTCTCTGGAGTCAGACTGTCTGGGACCAAATCCCGTCTCTGTCTCTTCCTAAGTGCATGAACTTGGGTGAGTCAACTAATCTTTAATGTGAGAATAAAACAAGAATTAGCAATGTTATCTACATTATAGACTTGTGTGGATTCATTGAGGGGAAGCATGGGAAGCACTTGGCCTTGGGGTTCACCGGGATGTCTCAGTCAGCATTCACGTGGTTGCTCTTGAGGCAGGTTTGCAGGAAACAGGGGCAGGCATACATTCTCTAGGTTATAATTCCTGCAATTTGAGTTGTACATTTTTTTTTTTTTTTTTTTGAGATGTGGTCTCACTCTGTCACCCAGGCTGGAGTGCAGTGGCATGATCTTGGTTCACTGTGACCTCCACCTTCCGGGTTCAAGCAATTCTCCCACCTCAGCTTCCCAAGTAGCTGGGATTACAGGTGGCCACCAGCACACCTGAGTAATTTTTGTATTTTTAGTAAAGGAGTTTCACCATGTTGGTCAGACTGGTCTCAAACTCCTGACCTCAGGTGATCTGCCTGACTTAGCATTCTAAAGTGCTGAAATTACAGGCGTGAGCCACCGTGCCCAGCCTGAGTTGTACATTGTTTGTTACCAATTTTTTTAGACATGAGAAATAACCATTTTATTCATACATAGATTTGGGTGCATTTCATTATTAGAATTCCATTTTTCTCTTTTACAGACAAAGGCTGATTTTCTTTTTGCTCTCTCAACGATATTGCATTTCAGATGGCACTGGAATGATCCATTTGTGACTTTGGAATACAGAGCGTATGAGGAGCAGCTGACCAAACAAGCTGTATTTTAGAGTTTGGGGAGGTTGGACTCAGAGAATGGTTATAACACTTCAGTCTGTGGTTGCTTACACATCCATTTAATAAACCTCAACTCTTCCATAAACTCAGGTTGCCACCCAGGAGAAAAAAGTCTCCCGATAGACAAACCATCAGAGGAAGAGGAGGCTGCGGGCTCCCCCGCTCTCAGGTAGTCTCTGAGACCTCCTGAAGACCGCATGCCTTCCACTGAGTCTCAGTCAGGCTTTCTGCCCAGTGCAAAAGAGCTTGAAGCACTGAGGGTGATTTTTCAACTCCTTTTTGGACGGCACAAAAGAGATGGTTCCCTTTAACCTCTAGAGAGATTTCAGAAGAGGCCAGAGGCAAGTAAATGGAGCAGGGACATTTGTCATGAGTTAAGACGACCCAGCCTCTGTCAGGGAGCCACTTAGGAGCTTGACTGCTTCCTGAAGCTGTCTGGAGTGGCCTCCAGACCTTCTAACTCTGATCTACTCCCTTAATGACTGCCAAGAGCAGTTGCATGCTCTGGCTAGTGTCTAGCTTGCTGCATGCTAACCCTATCCTAGCTCCCTGACCTGAACAGCCTGCTCGGCTCCCCGCAGTGGTGTTTGCTTGCCAGCTCCTGGCCATGCCCTGGGCTGGCAGCCAGGCTCCCAGGCTGGGGGCCTAGCAGATACCTTGCCTCCTCCCAGTCCTGCCACTGCTATCAGCTGAAAGGACTCCAAACTCCTTGTATGTCTCTGCCAAAGAGGGCTTTGCTCAATCCAGCCTGGCATTGTTCATGCTTAGACAATGAGCATGAGCTTGTTTGCTTTCTCCACCTCCTAAGAAAAATCTGGCCCATGGACAGCTCAGGTCCAAACACCTGGGCTGGCTGAGGCTTCAGATCACCATGTGGCTTAAGTGCTTCTGCTGGGCCATCCAGGGAGCTCATCATATGCTGGTCACTCATTTTGGATCAAAAAATGAGAAAAATTTCCTGCACTTTTCAGACAAATACCAGCAAGTGCTTTTTTTCTTTCTGTGTCTCTTAGTTTTTAAATGTATTTGTTACTTTTTGATTAAACCAGAATAATCTCTAGATTCTTACAACTTCCAAAAGACCTGTGTTAACCCTTTTGGGATGACAGCCTCTAATTATATTTTAGATGTACAGTGAGGTGAACTGTGTCTTCTCTGTGTTTTTTTTCAGTTACTTTGCAAAAGGACATGTGAGCCTGGCCTCGCTAATGACACCACCTTTGCAAAGATTACACAGCAAGAAAAGTCTAGCATGGCTGACTCCATCCTGCTTCTAGCCTCACAGCCTGGCTATCCTTGCTCCTTCCTGGGCATAGGTCAGGCTAAACTAACCATGGGAGGTATTCGGTTTAGAGTTTAGCTTTAAAGCAAGGATGATAATTGTCCCTCCCTAAAACTGGTTCCCTCCCAGCTGCAAGATTGAAACAGCCTTTGTAAAACCAAAGAAAGACCATGAGATTAGAATTATGGGAGAGGCCTGAACGCTGTTAAAATGTAGGTGTAGTTTCTAGAATCCCTTAATGCTCAGGAGTCATGTGGCCAGAGGTCACAAGATGTGTGGCTTCCTCAGGTGCTTTTATAGATAACATCACTATTGTAGAACTTAAGATTGGTCTTTTGAGATTTTTTTTTTCAGATTTTTGCATTCTGGAAGCCACCTGACTCCATCCAGACTTGGGATTCAGAACTTAACCAGTTCTGTGGCCGTCACCCAGAGGCAGGCTTAGCATGTAAGGACAATTTTCCACACGCCTATGATTTCATCCCCAATGAATCAGCAACACCCATTCCCTAGACCCCTGCGCACCAAATTGTCCTTAAAACCCCTAGCCTCTGAGTCCTCAGAGAGGCTGAGTTGAGTAATAACTCCAGTCCTTCTGCTTGGCTGGCCTTGTGTTCATTAAACGCTTTATTTACTGCAATAACATTGTCTCAGTAAATTGGGTTTACCCATGCAGCGGGCAAGAAAAACCCTTCGGGCGATTACATTAACACAGGTAAGTGGGTGGAAGGTGGCCTTCTGTAGAGCTCTGTGTGCAAAGTCAAGAACTATTTTCAGTCTGTTTCAGCTTTAAGTTGTATCAAAGCCCTTCCTTCTAGAACCTAGATGCAGCTCTTGGGTCACTCTGTCACACATCTCAGTTGTTCCGGGGATGCCAGTGTGATGTTTTCAGATGAACTCTTGCTTCCTTGGCTGACTGTGAAAAAATCCCTGGGCCTTAGTGTGCTGCCCTGTGGCCTCCGCAGGTAAGCAGAGGACTAGCGGAATAATTTTGAATATTGAGGGACATCTCTGCATGTGAGCTTTCCTGTAGTGTTGGTGAATGGAAGTGATCACATTTCAGGTCAATATTTCAAGAAAGAAGTAATGAGCCCATTGAAAGAGGCTTCTCTAAGAGAAGGGTAAATATTACATGGAGGAAGAAGAAAGTAAAGGGAGTAAAAGGTAAAGGATAGTAAAGGAAAAAAACTCACATTTAATGAGTATGGACCTGCTGGGCATGGTGGCTCACTTTGAGAGGCTGAGGCAGGCAGATCACTTGAGGTCAGGGTTTCAAGACCAGCCTGGCCAATATGGTGAAACCCTTTCTGTACTAAAAAAAAACAAAATTAGCCAGTCATGGTGGCACACGCCTGTAATCCCAGCTACTCAGAAGGCTGAGAGAGGCGAATCACTTGAACCTGGGAGGCAGAGGTTGCAGTGAGCTGAGATCACGCCACTGTATTCCAGCCTGGGCGAAAGAGCAAGACCCTGTCTCAAATACTAATACTACTGCTATTACTAATAATAAAGACAATCATTATGGACCCTAGGTGAGGCACTCTCCTGAGTGCTTAGCATGGAATATCTCATTTAATACTGTGGTGTGGGAGCTGTATTCCTATTTAATGCCAAAATATTAAGCAATTTGTCAGTGTTTTCTCAGTTGGCAAGAGGCAGAGGTGGTAGTCAAAGACCATATTGTTAACCATACACCATTGTGGGAAGGCTGACCACTTGGCAATCGTGGTATGGTTCCATCATTACCAAGTACATAATCAAAAATGTCTAATATTAGAAGAGGCCAGGCATGGTGGCTCATGCCTGTAATCCCAGCCCTTTAGGAGGCCGAGGTGGAGGGATCACTTGAGCCTAGGAGTTTGAGATCAGCCTGGGCAACATAGGGAGACCTCATGCCAGGCATGATGGCATGAGCCTATAGTCCCAGCTACTTGGGGACTGAGGTGGGAAGATCCCTCGAGCCTGGGAGGTTGAGGCTGCAGTAAGCCACGATCATGCCACTGTACTCTAGCCTGGGCAGCACAGCAAGACTCTATGTAAAACAAACAAACAAACAAACATAAAAGTAGAAGATAGTCAAAGAGAGAAGATGGTAATACTTGGTCAAGAAAATGCTTTTATATTAGAGGTGAACTGAGACTAACACCCAAGTGTCTAATTTTTTTTTTTTTTTCTTTTCTGAGATGGAGTCTTGCTCTGTTGCCCAGGCTGGAGTGCAGTGGCACAATCTCGGCTCACTGCAAGCTCCGCCTCCCGGGTTCAAGCAATTCTCCTGCCTCAGCCTCCTGAGTAGCTGTGATTACAGGCATGTGCCACCACCACGCCCAGCTAATTTTTGTATTTTTTAATAGAGACGGGGTTTCACCATGTTAGCCAGGCTGGTCTCGAACTCCTGAACTCCTGATCCGCCTGCCTCGGCCTCCCAAAGTGCTGGGATTATAGGCATGAGCCACTGTGGCCATCCTTTTTTTTTTTTTTTTTTTTTTTTTGCTTTTTTAACAACCCCTCTCACTTCCCATGGGGTAGACTTCTATTGCTGAACAATATTTCACAAATTGGCTCACGTAGCTCATATCTGAGAGATGTGCCTTATGCTCCCCTTTAAGGTGACAGGAATTAGAAACTGAGACTGGAGACTTACTGTTTTCTAGTCAAAAGAAATGCTGACTCATCACATCAACCCACTATTCTGAAATTTCTGTTTCTGCGGTCACCAGTGGTTTCACGATTACTAAATTTAAAAAAACACAGGGTGGGCATGGTGGTTCAAACCTGTAATCCCAGCACTTTGGGAGGCTGAGGTGGGTGGATCACCTGAGGCCAGGAGTTTGAGACCAGCCTGGCCAACATGGTGAAACCCCTTCTCTACTAAAAACACAAAAATTAGCTGGGTGTAGTGCTGGGCACCTGTAGTGCCAGCTGCTCAGGAGGCTGAAGCAGGAGAATCACCTGAACCTAGAAGGCGGAGGTTGCAGTGAGTCGTGAGTTGAGATCATGCCATTGCACTCCAGCCTGGCCCACAGGGTGAGACTGTGTCTCAACACACACACACACACACACACACACACACACACACACACACACACACTTCTAGCCTTATTTTACTCATGGTGCTTGATATCATTTGTCATTACCTTTTTAATAAAATCCTCCTCTTCCTGTGACATTACCGTCTCCTAATTTTCCTTGCTTCATTCTATCTATTCCTCTTCATTCTTCCTAAGATACTCTTTTTCTGTCTTTCCCTTAAATTTCATGGTTCTGTAGAGTTCCGACCTCAGGCCCTTGCTCTTTTCTTAAGTTACTCTTGGGTCACCTTTAAGTGAATTGATGTTCCTTCCAAGACCATAATAAATACTCTTCCATCTCTTCATTTTACAGCCTTACTAGGTCTTCAAAATTCTTCCACACAGCCACAGTTAGCTGACAGAAAGGAACAAAACTAAAGTTGGACTTCTATATCCAGGGGCAGGGTCAAAAAAATGAGAAATTGAGTCAAGTAGGGTCACCTTTTACGATGAAAACCACATAGAATCTATCCAGTATGTTCAGAATTAACAGTATTTAGGAAGAAACTTGTCCTAGGTAATCCGGGCAACACATGTTGATGAAGTGAAATTTCTTCACTGTGCTCAGCAGGGATCAATGGACCTGATATTTAGCTAATTAAAAAATAATGTGTAATTTTGTGATCTATAACTTGAGGGAAGGATTTGGAAAGGGCTGGTTTGCAGTTGTAATTAGGAAATACTTTATTTCTAAATCTATGACTCTTTCATAGCCCCAGCTGACGTGGTTGTTAAAAGTCAGTCTCACTTTCAAAGCTCATTGACTCACACCTTTGTTTTGTAGTTTCCCGACATCATACAAAATGAATGGAGATCTAATTTTACCTTTCCTTTAATGACATTCTACTGCTCTTCAAACATCCCAACACAGTCATGAAAGACACTGTGGGGACTCTGCCCCTTGTTAAAATTAACTGGCTCTCAGTGAGGCTCTACTGTAGGGTGGAGCCGAAGTGGCAGGTGTTATGAATATGACCAGCAACCAGCTCACATTCTTGTCTTGCTCTGTCTGAGACTTTTGCAGTTGACTGTACTGATCAATTAGCTCCCAGAAACCCAGAGAGGGGTCTAAGATGAGGCATCCACGAAGTCCTTCAAACTCACTTCTTTTTTTCATTCAACAGAGGAAAAGTTGCTAATTTCCTAACATATGAATATTCTCAAAAACAAAATTTAAAATTCAACTAGCCATAGGAAACAGGTATGAATTTGAAGGAATTTTAGGTTCATCTGAGAAATGTCAATAGCAAAAAGACAGGTGAAAAAGATTAGACTGGGTGGCTGGATCCACTTCTTGCATAGGTAGTTCAACTTTTTGCTCTGTTTAAATTTCGTCTTTGTACTGCTCTTTTTTCCTATGTCAGGAAAAGTCTAAATCTTTCTCTGCCTAGAACCTTGAGAATAGGCAAGAAAGGAATGGCTTTATATTTATCACTTCAAAAAAAATCTGAACTTTGAGAGCCTATTCCCTCCCTCCCTCCCTCCCTTCCTTCCTTCCTTCCTTCCTTAAAAAAAAAAAACCTTCCTACCCTCCTCCCTCCCTCCCTCCCTCCCTTCCTCCCTCCCTCCCTTCCTTCCTTCCTTCCTTCCTTCCCTCTTTCCTTCCACACAGTTACAAGTGCCCCAAATGATCAAATAACTTTATACACTTCTAAAACCATAAACCTAACATTACAGATATTAGAGAGACCTGAGAGATGTCTCAGCCTGCACTCTGATTTTATAGCTGAGGACAGTGAGCTCCCAAGAGTGGAAGTGGAACAAGATCTAGGTCTCCTGAACCTTCTTCCTTATTCCATTCTGTCTTGAAACAGATTACAAGAGGCCAGCACACTTACTTTTGGAAGCATCTCTATACCAAACCTTGCAAAAGCTGATTTTTTTTTTTTTTTTTGCATTGTGTAGACTCTTAAAAATCAACACAAGGAAGCCATGATTACCTTTCCATTACTTACCAACAAATAACTGGCTGTAGAGTTCCAGGCGGGTGTGGCCTTCTGTTGGGGCCTTGCGGATCTGCTGGGGCAGCCGGTCCACCTGTAGGCTGGCCTGCTTGACGTTCCTCTCTGCAGTGACCCGGTGCCACTGGTCATCGTTGAGAGGGGTTGGTGACCTCACTATAATCTCTACTGGCCCATTTCCCACATCAAATGAAAAGGACACTTCTGTGGCAGCTGGAGGAGCAGAAAGCATGAAAGACATGAGTATTTTTCTCCCAGATACCAAATAACAGTAAATTCTAGACGACAAACAAAGCAGGGAGAGGAAAAATCATCTAAACCTGTCACGTCCTACAAAGGTCAATGGTAAAATCAATGGAAGAAGGATAAAACGTCAATCATTAACACCGAATAACCGAGGGTGTTTTGGGGGTCTATGTGCCAGGTATACATTTATTTCCTCATTTAATCTCAGAAGCCTTCCAAGATGTGACCATCATTGACCCTCTCCAGATAAGGATACTGAAGTCTGAAGAAGTTAGCGCATGTTGAGTGTCTTAGATTCAGTAAGTTAGTGGAATCAGGAATTGAACCAAGGTGAATTAGGAACTGAACCAAGGTTTGTCAGATTTCAGAGCTTGGTATCTTCTAACTCCACATACGATTTATCTTTTCAGTAAGTAGCTCCTTGGTAAGTGACTCATAGTTACCTGGAGATCTCTTGAAACACCTGTGTCCAGAGATTTTGACTCAGTTGGTCCACAGTTGGCACTGGTATTTTAAAAAAACTCCCCAAGAAATGTTAACACCTAGCTAGAGTTGAGAGCTAATGCTTTGGGGGAATTTATGAAACTTGATTTCATTGATCTTTATACTCTATTGAAAGTTGGGGACCTTTGAATTATTGGTGTAATGAGGGTGACCTACATTTTACGACCACCTGTGGCTACCCAAAAGGTAGCACAATATTTCTGGAGAATAATCCCTGTCATATATCATCTGTTGCAAACCTTGGTTATTCCCCATCTGGGATGTAGGCTCCTTCTCGTAACCTACCCTCTAGCACTGACCACAAATTATTCTTTTTTTAAGAGATCACCTCCAAATCAACCTTCCTCTGCAATAAGTCACCTCTCAACAACTGGCAAATGGACTGGGTGGTTGCTTTATTAACTTTAGCTATAAGTAGCTTTCTTATTTCACATTTTATGTTTTATGTTAAGTTCCTCAGTGACCACCTAGTGCTTTATAAATAAGCTTTTAAAATGTATATTTTTTCTTGTGATTGACAGGAGAGGCAGCATCAGGCTGAAGCAGCACACACGTTTTCAGCTCCCTTAGGCTGGGTGAATTCTTTTCAACATTAAAGATGTGGCACACCAGTGAATTTCCTAACTTTGCTTATAAAGATATTCAGCCCCTCTATCCATCAATAAGCCTTCCACCTAATCTCTAAGCAGTTTAATTAAATATCTGTCATTTTTTTCTCCTGGGCTAATGGAAAATTCAGCTTCTTTTGGCTGGTACCATTTTGAGACGGTGTCACAAGCAATCAAACTTCTAATTTAAAAACCACAGTGGGCCAGATTCTCTCAGGACCTAGACTGTTCCTTACCTCTGTGTTGGGCCCCATGGAAAGCTGCATTAACTTTATTGAGCTACAGGGATATTAGACACAGAGCTCAATTTAATCAACCTAATTGTACCAAGGAATTTTGAACCTTCATGTCGTTAGCGAGAGAACATTCATTTTAACACCTGTGGTGATTCGACACACAGTTCAGAAAAATATCTCATCTAAATTAGAAGCCCCTGCCTCCAGGGGTCATTGGGACTGGATTTAACTTGCAGGCCAGTGACCTCCATCAAGGTTTCCATGGAAGTAGGATCAGAATGCAGGAAGACAATAATGTGACCCACAGGCCGCGTGATCTTTCTCTGTAGTTCTGATACAGCAGATGAGGAAAAAGTTGCCTTGGTTTCAGATTAAATCTGTTCTGTTCTCATAACGCTGTATTTTAGCAGGAGCATTTTTTAAATGTAAGTTGTCAGAATAGCAAGAGAACGAGGGTTCCTGGGCTAAGTAGGAAAGATTGTTTCATTTTAAAGGCATCAGCTACCATCAAGGAAATAGAATTTAGGGATAAATGGAGTTTAACCCTAAGGTTTGACTTGTAGGGATAAATGCTGCTCTAATTTCCTCTGCTATTTTCCTACTGCTATGATGAATTCGTGTCCAGGTCTTCAAACTCTCACTATTTGGAGAAACTCTGAGTGCCAGAAGTCGCTAGAAAATATCCATACTTTTTGCTTGTCCCAATAGATCCCCTATTTCTTCACCGTCATCTTAACATCAATACTTTATTCTGGAGAAGGGAAGAAAGTTGTCAGGACAATGCTGTAGCTCAGAGCCTCTCACCCTAACGGGATGCAGTAAGAGGGACTCAAGGCCAAAGGCCTCTAAGAGCAACTTTCTTCCCAAAGAGCCTCCATTCAGGCTCTGCTGGAGAAATATGTATGAAGTCAGCACATTCCACACCCCTTCTGTTGCTTCCTCAGGAAGGGTCTGTAAGACCCACTGTGAGAGCCAAGGAAAGGGCTCCGTTTTCTCAGTCACTCAACGTCAGCTTCCCTGACATTGCTGCGGGAAGCCTTTGAGAAACCCCATCCCCCAGTCAGACGGCCAGTGGGTTTTAAAAGCTTCTGAGTTCAGTTTGTGGCTGATTGCTCTTGGTCTTCTGGGTGAAAGCAACTGACATTTTAAAAGAGATAATTATAGAGAGAGTCAGCGAGCAAATAAAAGGGAGACAGGATAAAAGACACTTGAGCCAATGACACTGTCCTCACTTAATGTGTGTCTCCAGTTGGAGACCGAAGTGTTGCCCTGTTTCTGCCTGTGGAAAAGGAATTTCTTATATACTGAACAAATTCTCATTTCCAGAAATAAGTATTTGAGAATTGGATGCATATAGCCTGGCTCATTGGAGAGAACACGGTGCCAAACATGAATGGTTGCCTTGCCATGAGTATCAAGAACTGGGAAAGTGTCTGAGACTTCACCCCACTTGCAGGCTAACAAGTTAGCCATGGTTTGATGATGCTGGCAGAACCATAGTTTAACATGGCCATAGTTTGATGATGCTGGCAGAAGATATGAAAATCCTGGGTCAGAGACAAAGGACTTCTTTACTTACAACACAGCAGACAGCCTGAGCTTCCTGTTCACATTGCTTCCCCTTGAGGGGGAGTGCAGGGCATCCCAGGTGGATGCTGCACATGCAATAAGTTTGCTTCACAGTTGAGGGACCCTGGACTTAGGACTCCCCAATCTTTTATAGTAGCTACTAGCAAACTTGCTCGATTTCTGCCCCGGAGAGTGACATTATATTTATTACTCTGGCCATGAAATAAACCTACCCTCTGTCCCAGAGGAAGACACTATCTGTATCTTCCAAGGCTGTTAGCTATACACACATCCTTAAAGAAGGTATAAATAAACAAAGCTGTCAATGCTTCTTGCTCAGAAGGCAGGCAAAATTGGAAGAGACCCACGGAGATTTTTCCCCCAATAATTAGTCACTCTCCCTTTTTTCTTTGTGAGCTAACCTGATTTTGCCCTGGAATCTCTGTGTTTCCAGAGTCTTGTGCTTTGCATAAGGACAGCCCTACCCCAGGCCCACAGGGTGGATCTGGAGTTAACGGAGGCAAATATGGCAATTCCAGGCTCCTTACCAGCTACCCACTTCAGATGAGACACATAATTCCCTTCTAGCCAATGAGACATGGGTGGAGTCTTTCAGTGAGATATAAGGAAAAGACAGTCCCTTTTCTGCCCCTTTATATTGGGTGGGAAGCTGTGGTTCTTAATGTGACTGGAGCTGTCTCACAAATATCAGAGATACAGAGGACAGAGAGGACAGAGGATGAACCTGGGTCATGGATGAACCTGGGTCATGGCTGACATTGTTCAACTTTAAAAATTTTTTTATTTTTATTTTTTGAGACAGGGTTTTGCTCCATCACCCAGGCTAAAGTGCAGCAGTGTAATCACAGCTGACTGCAGCCTTGACCTCCTGGGCTCAGATGATTCTCCCACCTCAGCCTCCCAAGTAGCTGAGACTACAGGTGCATACCACCATGCCTAGCTAATTTTTGTATGTTTTGTAGAGATGGGGTTTTGCCATGTTGCCCAGGCTCATCTCGAAATCGTGGGCTCAAGCTATCCGCCCACCTCAGACTCCCAACGTGCTGGGATTACAGGCATGAGCCACCACACCTGGTCTGTTCAACTTTTAAATTAATCCCCGAGCCACCTACCTTAGGATTTCTTACTTGAGATATGCTCTTAGGTTATTGCTCAAGGCATTTTTATTGTAGCTGAAAGCATCTTAACTGATAGAGAGCCTTAGCTGTTTGGTCTTTTCGCTTTTCACTCTTCAGGCCTCGGTTTGAGGTCCAAAGGGAGGATTATATGCATAGTTTCCCAAAAGTTCCTGTGTCCAAAATGTGTCTGAAACTACGGAGAACCTCTAAGATTCTTTCAAATTGCAACATTCTATAATTTTTCAAGAGATTGTAAGAGAAACAAAATGAAATACAGCTGGTCTTAATCGTAATTTTAGATACTGAATCATTACAGGGAGAAAAGAGAAATACTAAAAGAGAAATATACAAGGTGGCATATTGCCATCAGAAAATAATATAGGTGGAAGAAGTTACTATTGAATAAAGCAAGCTCATGACTTCATCTGAAAGGCTTAAAGTAATGATTGGGACAAAACCACGGAGAGCTCTTGGCATGTTCACGCTTCCCCTTCCAAGTTTAATTCCAGCAGGTGGCAGTATTTGCTCCCATTCTAACTCAACAAATCACTCCAGGCTTAATATATTGAGTGATAACTTTAACAACTGACCAATACCAGGTTTTTTTTTTTTTTTTGGCTTTAAGTTTTCTGAGCAGGTGAAGGAGCATTTAGATATTAGACCACAGTTTCAGTTGAAGTAGCAGAAAACATTTGGTCATTCATTCAATACAGAACAGAATGAGAGAAAAGAGAAGGAAAGTTATACGGCGTGAGCATGATGGGCAGACCAGCTAACACTGTTTAGTTTGGATAATGATTTGTTTATTCCATTCTAAAATAAGGTTCGAGGGGTGGCAGCCTCCAGGGAGATCTTCTGTACAATAAATCTCGTTTGACTCATACAACAAAACTGGTAATTGGTAGAACAGATATTTCAGCCTATGGTGAGCAGTGTTATGAATATCTTTTTTGTTTCCTGTATTTTTTTTCTGAATGAAATACTGACTGTACATCAGATGATAAAAGAATTTATTTAACATGAAAGGGTCATAAGAGGCAGGAAGGCTGAAAATAAGGTCCCCATGGGTATTAGAGAGATGAGAAGGAGAAAGAAGTAAAGAATTCGTCTGTGTTCCTAATTCAAGACCAACTGCTGCACCTGTACATGGGATGCCATCCTTCCTACTGCCTCAAGGACACCACTCTGACAATTCTGCCCTCTCTCTATAACTGGGTTGTTCCCCACACACACACACACACACACACACACACACACACACACACGTTGACATGTCTCTACTCTTAACAACCACTGGGACTATAAAGCCTTTCTTTTGACCTTATCTATCTCAAAAGTTACCATTTCATTTCTATGCACTCTTTTGTTTCCAAATTCCTTGGAAGAGATGTCTATACTCCCCATATCTATTTCCCCTCCTCTTAGTCTTCCTCTAATTCCACCGCATAGGACTTTCTCCTTCACAACATTTGAAACTGCTCCTGCCCCAGGGCCTGAAAACTTGCTGTTCTCTTTACCCAAATAACTCTGGCTGAGCCTTGACTTCTCTGCTCACAAGTCATCATATTAGAAACTCCATCCTTAAACGTTCCTTGTTAAATAACAAACTCCTCTCTCAGCTGCCCCTTCTCCTTTATCCTGATTTTTAAAAAATCTGCACGGCATGTATCACTATCTGGAATAATAGATATGTGGTCCTGGCCTTACGAAGGCAGAGGCAGTTTCTGTTTTGTTCATTGTTCTTTCCTCAGCACCGAGAACATTGCCTGCCACACAGTAGATGCCAATTTGTGAATGAATGAAAGAATGAATAGAAACACTCCTGCCTAGGAGGGCAACAATGATTACATAGATACTCTGAAAAGAGAAATCCACTCATTTTCCCAAGGCCAGCTGAACTAGATGGAGTGCCATCTTGTATTCCATAAGCATCTTTCCCAAGAGCACAAAGTAACTCAATGTATATTTTCTCAGTCTAAGAGCATCCTACGTTAGTTATGTCTGTTTAAAACAAATGTAGCTAAATGTTATTTTCAAACGTATGATGTTTGAGGAATAATGGCTTGCCCAAGATAAACTCAGCAGTGGAATAAGAAGCAGAATTTTCTCCCTTTGCTTTATTGCAAGCTAGTTTCACTCTACTTGTAGGAACAAGGACCTTGGATCTTAATTACATTTCTCAAGTTTTGGCCTACATAAAAAACTGCTAAAGGAAAATGCTTAAAATGCATATTCCAATGCTTCTGTTACAGAGAATCTGATTCAGTAGGTTTGGGGTGGGGCTCTGGAATCTGCATTTTGTTAATGCCTAGTGATTCTGATGCAAGTGGTCCTGGAATCTTACTTTAAAAATCACTAGGATTTTCAGGTTTCCTTCTAGTAGTAAGTCCTAGGAATGTTTGCTTTCTTGTCCTCAACAGAGAGATTTTCAAAACTGTGTAATAGAGAATTTAGCCTTGCCCTCAAGAGGTCTGGCCCTTGCCCTTGGCTTTGGGAAGGTAATATCTAAGCCCTTGGGATGTCCTGCCTGCCTGGTAAGCATGTTTTCATTTGCCTGGGAGCCTTGGGTTATTCCAGATAGTCTAACACTGTGTTTTAGGGGTAGGGCCACACCAGACAGCATTTAACATGGGGCCCGGGCTGGGCGTGGTGGCTCATCCCTGTAATCCCAGCACTTTGGGATGCTGAGGTGAGTGGATCACCTGAGGTCAGGAGTTCGAGACCAGCCTGACCAACATGGAGAAACGCCATCTCTACTAAAAATACAAAATTAGCTGGGCATGGTGGCAGGTGCCTGTAATCCCAGCTACTTGGGAGGCTGAGGCAAGAGAATTGCTTGAACCCGGGAGGCGGAGGTTGTGGTGAGCCGAAATTGTGCCATTGCACTCCAGACTGGGTAACAAGAGTGAAACTCTGTCTCAAAAAAACAAAAAAGAAAAAGATGGGGCCTGACCATGCCAGACTGACCAACAATGTGATGAAGGGTGTGGGGCTTTGGCTTATATTCTCCAGCCTTCTCAGGGGCTGGAAACTGAGGTCAGCCATGTAGGCAATCAATCGTTCCCATGTAACGTAGTCTCAGTAAAGACTCTGAACATGGAGGCTCAGGGAAGCTTCCCTCATTGGCAATACCCCATGCAAATTGTTACACACCTGTTCCAGGAAAGAAATGTGCTCCTGAATCTACAGAGAGAGGCTGACTATAAACTCAGCATCTGATACTCTGCCTGGACTCTGCCGTCTGTGCTTCTACGCCTGTCTGATTTTTCATCTGCATTCTTTACCCATAATGCAGCATGAGTATAGCAGCCTTCAGTGAATTCTGTGAGTCCTTCTACAGAACTATCAAACTTGGGGGTGGTTTGGGGAACTTCTGAACTTGTAATTGGTGTCAGAAGCATATGCAATCTTATGGGGAATGTGGTCTCTCTAAATTTGCAGCTGGTTCTAACTCCACAAAAACAGAAACAATCATATCAGCTTAGAAGTATGTGATTGAGGCTGAGCGCGATGGCTCGTGCCTGCAATCCCAGCACTTTGGGAGGCTGAGGCGGGTGGATTACGAGGTCAGGAGTTCAAGACCAGCCTGGCCAACATAGTGAAACCCCATTTCTACTAAAAATACAAAAAATTAGCCGGTCATGGGCATGGTGGAGGGTGCCTGTGATCCCAGCTACTCAGGAGGCTGAGGCAGGAGAATCGCTTGAACCCAGGAGGCAGAGGTTGCAGTAAGCCGAGATCGCGCCATTGCACTGCAGCCTGGGCAACAGAGTGAGACTCGGTCTCAAAAAGAAGAAGTATGTGATTGAATCCAAATAATATTAAGACGTAAAGGCTTCAGTGAAGAGACTTCAACCTCTGAGCCCACCCTCACTGCTTAATCAGGAAACTGAGGCTGAGAGACATTAAAATCCAGTAATGACCAGATAAAGAGCTTTCGTTTTCCTAACTACTGTATTGCCTTTCATATTATGAAGGAAATAAAAAATGACCTATTTTTCTTTTAGTATAGTTTTAGTTTCTGAATGTAGAGATTTTTAGAGTCATATATGCATATTCACACCAGAAAACTTGGTGTTAAACACATCTGAAAATGAACATTGGCAAGAAAAATTTAAGTCTTTTGGAAATTCTTCAAGGAAATGCCTGGAGCTTAGGAATCAATGTTACGAACTCATTTTAAAATCTCTGGTATCTCGATAACCTCTTGAGTATAAGAAGTATTTCTCTTTATGTATTTTGGCCTTTAAGCTTTTTATTATGGTTAAAAAATAACTTCACAAACAAAGACATCCACAGAGAAAAGGAAGCGAAAGGGAGATACCATTGGTCATGCAAAAACAGAAAGCTGTCTTTAAAATGCAAAGCCCTTCTAATTTTAGGTTTTTCTATGCATTTAACCACCTTTGGAGAATAACGCCTTGAATATTAATAGACTGATATGATTTAAAAAGAAAGAAGGCAAAAATAGTTCCAAAATGATACGTGGCTGGCAACAATCCCCTGTACCCCATGTAGGATTTGCAGCTGGGCTTTAAACACCCTCTTGTTTGGAAAGAGAACATCGGTGCATTGGGCAGACAGAGGCCAGTTTGGAAGAACAGATGAAGGTCCCAGATGGTGACTCTGGAGATAGAGTGTTGTAATAAAGGGAAACCCAGAAGCTGCTTTAGAGAAACCCTGAAACTCATACCTAAGGATCCCACAGAGATGGAGAGGAGAGCAGATGGAGGAGGGGATGGACTTCAAAGAAATGTTTCTTCTGACCATATTCAGGTTGTGTGGCAAAATGAGAAAACTCACTTGAGGAAATGTGCTTTGGTAGAAGACTAGGGGTGATATATTAAGTTGGTTTCAGGTGACGTCAGAGAGAGCCGGTTCATCAAAATACATGGCTTTGGAGAGTTGAAGGAGAAAGGAGAATTTGATGTCCAAAGGAGGTAATGCAACTGCAGGCCGAAACAACATGAATTGGGGGAAAAGCTGACAAGTGTCAACTCGGACCAAGCTGCAGCTTACAAGGAGACAACATACAAGTCAGTCAATTAATTGTGCCATCTAAATAACTGTGCTATGGACGGCTATCCTGATTGGGACACTGATAATGAGGAAAAACCAAAGATGAAATCTGAGGATGAAAGGCTATGGCTTTGGAAGGAGCATGCCTGCTAGTGAGAGCTTTAGATAAATCTATCAAAAGGAAAGCAGCCAAGGGGGCGTCTGTTTTCTGGTTTCTGTGGACTGAGTTTTGACTCTGCCTGTAGGTTATATCACAGGTACGCACAGGTACGATTTTTCTCCCTTTGTTTTGCCACAAATTGTTTCCTTTCTATCAAATCCTTTCAATATCACCTTGATATGACTTCAGAGAAGATCTCTGTAATGAAAATTAAAAAGTGCCAAATGAGGACATATATACTACATGCTACAGGCTCAGAGTATAAGAAGAGATTGATTCTGTTTTCCATTACAACACCAGATTCTCTTCAACTACAGTGCATTTGCAGTATTGGACAAATAGTGGAGAAAAAAAGTAAAATTATGCTGCAGATCAACGGAGACTTTAAATGGGAATGGAGAGACATTTGAGAGGAAAGCAGAACCACTTTCTTTCTTTCTTTCTTTCTTTTTTGTTTTTCGAGACAGAGTTTTGCTGTGTTGCCCAGGCTGGAATGCAATGGTGTGATCTCAGCTCACTGTAACCTCTACCTCCCAGGTTTAAATGATTCTCCTGCCTCAACCTCCTGAGTAGCTGGGACCACAGGCACATGCCACCACATCTGGCTAATTCTTTTGTATTTTTAGTAGATGCGGGGTTCTGCCATGTTGGCCAGGCTGGTCTCGAACTCCTGACCTCAGGTGATCCACTCGCCTCAGCTTCCCAAAGTGCTGGGATTACAGGTGTAAGCCACTGTGCCCAACCGAATCATGTTCTTTCTATATAGCAAGCTTTCTTAAAGTGTGAAAGACTTCTGTAAAAGTGCCTTTTGCCTTAGAATCATCACAAGAGATTCATAACCAATTTAAATTATTTTATTAGTTTTTCTGAAGCTCTGATTAATTTGTTCTTTATCATCTACTTAGTAATGGATATTAGAAATGAGGAACCTAAGGGTTGAATATTAAAAATACAGGGTCTCAGAATCTCAGATTTGAAAGTATCCTAGGATAAGCGCTCCTTTAAAGTTGTAGAAGAGTGAGTAGACCCTTGAGTTCATGTGTTTCCATGTATGAAAAATGACAGAAATCACTTCACAGCATCCCTTATGGTGTGTCCACCAACTTCTACTTAAGCAAAGCATTCCTCTGGAAATGGATATTGTTAAACGATAATAATAATTTTTCACAGAGTACGCTTCCCTTGTTTTGGATAACAGCTGAAAATATAACTTTCTTGTATAGATTGCATAAAAAAAATTTTGCCTCCCTAAGGACTGGGCATATAAAATACATAAGAACCCTTTTAGGACTACTTTGTACACTATTCAAACAAGTACATTTACTTTTGTCATGATTTAGTGAACTAAGGGAACACGATTTTTCTATAGAGTAGCTCCATTGAGAGAACAGTTGCAGGTGGGGTGAAGCTCATCTCCAGCCTGCACCCCAGGATGGTTTGACATACTCTCAACAAAGTGAATGAATGGAAACAGCTTTGGGGATAGGGTCATGGGTTAGCAGTACTGTCCCGCTGTACTAGTCCATTTTGCATTGCTAAAAAGAAATACTTAAGGCTGTGTAATTTATAAAGAAAATAGATTTATTTGACTCATGGCTCTGCAGGCTATATGAGAAGCACAGTGCTGGCATCGACTTCTAGTGAGGGCCTCGGAAGCTTATGCTCATGACGGAAGGTAAAGGAGCAGCAGCACATCACACGGCACAAGAGGAAGCGAGAGAGAGGAGGAGGAGGTGCCAAGTTCTTTTAAACAACCAGATCTCACATGAACTCATTACCATGGGAGGGGCACCAAGCCATTCATGAGGGATTCACCCTCATGACTCAAACACTGTATACTAGGTTCCACCTCCAACATCGGGAGTCACATTTCAACATGAAATTTGGAGGGACAAACATCCAAACCATATGACCTGCTCAGCACATCCTTGCTTGGACTTCCCAATGTGGTTTGTTTCCCTCCCTCCCTCCCTCCCTCCCTTCCTTCTTTCCTTCCTTCCTCTCTTCCCAATGTGGTTTCCTTCCTTCCTTCCTTCCTTCCTTCCTTCCTTCCTTCCTTCCTTCCTTCCTTCCTCTCTTCCCAATGTGGTTTCCTTCCTTCTTTCCTTCCTTCCTTCCTTCCTTCCTTCCTTCCTTCCTTCCTTCCTTCCTTCCTTCCTTCCTTCCT